>NW_008332592.1:1158632-1163724 GCF_000622305.1 Nannospalax galili
TAGAGTATGGAGGCTCTAGTGGGAGAGGAAGGCTGTCTACCTGATGAGTGTGTATACATGCTCAGATGCCGAGGAGCTCAGAAGGTGGGCGACTGTGACCAGTAATAGTCATGTATATAGAGATTAGAAATGCATGTGAAAACGTCTCAATGTCAATAGGTGTGGAATGAATTTTTCTGTGTGAAACTGTGTTATTTGACAACGAAGTGGATATCTTTTTTAAACTTTTGAACCTCATTTAATTTTATGTCTTATAGAGTTTATAATGAGTAAAAGATTATATAAGCGTAATAATTCATCTGTAAACCTAGAAATGTACAGCCAATTTTGAAAGAGATATACCCTAGCTCAGAAAAATGTTATTGAATAGGTTAATGCTGTTGTAATGAAATGCTTCTTTTAATTAAAAAAAATTAAAAAAAAATCTCACCAACTTTAAAAAAAAATAATTGCAGTTGGTTTTCAATGTATTTCAAATCAGCCTGATGCAAAGAGGGTTGGAAGGTATTTTGGAATCTGAGTATGCATTCTCAGTTGCACTATATATGTGTGTATATCTATGTATAAGCACACACACATATACTGACACTCTTCTATAGGACAGAAGAATAAAATAAGACTTGGTAATTCTAGTCAACTATCATATCAAGAACTATAACACATTAGCTCATTTTGGGGGTAGGGATATATATGAGATCCAAACATGGCACAATATGAGATTTTAACAAAAAAATGACAAAATTTTATAAGTAATATTACCATTTTATATTGCATTCATTAGCAAATTCCTTGTCAAAATCTTTTTAAAACCAGAAGAATACTGAATCATAAACTATCTTTGGAAGATGTAGGGATGTAATGAGCCGTTTTCAGGACAGGGGCAGCCCTTAGCCTCTTTCCTTCTTTACCTGACCCTTGTAAGTAAAATTAAAATGTGCTCCACACTACACATTCAACCTTCTTACTCAGCTTTATTTGTATTCCATAGTCCTTGTCATTTCATAATTATATATTAAATAATGAAACTGTATTAATGTTTTAGAATACATGGAATAGGAAGACTGAAAAACTTGTCATGTTCCCTACTGGGTCTCACCTTCCCAGAACAGTCCCCAACTCACAGTGTTAAGCTATTTGATGAGGGACTGGAGAGATGGCTGTTCTTGTAGAGGACTTGAGTTCAGGTCCCAGCACCCACATAGCAGCTCACATCTGTCTGTAACTCCAGTTGCAGGGGATCTGATGCCCCTTCCTGGCCCCTGTGGGCACTGCATGAATGTAGTTCACTTACATAATTGCAGGTCAAACACTCATACACATCAAATTAAATACAATATAAAAGATTAAAAAAAGAGTACTTGAATGAATAAGTCAACAGAGAGTGATACACATCTCTCTGCAATGTGTCTAACCTTTATGATTTCTAGAAATAGTTTATAGAAACATGGCTTTGTGTCTACAGCAAACTCTGCCTGTGGAATTGAGAGGCTCAGAGAAAGGAGGGCCTAAACGGGAGCCATTTACTAGTCTTCTCTTACCTTCTCCTCTTCCTCTGCTCCCTCCCTAGATTATTGGAACAACATTCCCTGTGAGCTCTCCTGTTTTAATCATTCTATAGGCTCAGCGTAAAACTGGAAGAACGCTTCCGAAATCCTATTACTTATTACCATAATTAAACAGAATCCAAATCCAGAAGCTGCTTATTTATTCTCTTACAAAGCCTGAGTGTGCCGTGGTGCACACAGTTTTAATAACCTGGCTGGCTGGTCCCTCTGACTTGGCCACCGCTGCGTTTGCTCCTGTCCTCCCAGGTTTCCTTGCTGACATTCGCTTTAGGATGTTGGTGTGCTCTGCTGGTTGCTCCTCTGTGCTTCCCCTCCAGCCTTTGAAGTTTCATTTACCCTTTGCTTTCTCCTTAGGCATGCTATGCATTGAAGCCCTTGCCTGCCTCTCTGGAAGTGCTCTTGCTGTGCTATGCGTTGTTCCATAGCATTTGTCAACCTCTGCATATTTATTTTTCTATGAGGTGTACCACTTATTGTCTGTCTCCTCTCTGTGAAGGTGTGGATCTTTTTGAGTTGGGGTGTGCTCCAGGTACCAAGAACAGCCCCTGATGCATAGCTGGCACTCCAAACATGTTTATAGACGTAGGAAGGGTTATATAGGTCTTTTTCTGTGAAGGCCAGGAAAATAGAAAAGAGAACCCAGAAGTCCTGGATGTCTTACAAAGATGGGCAACAACTAAGCAAAGACCATGGTATGGCAGCTGACTCAAAGGCCAATTAGCTTAGAAACTAGTCTGGATCCTGAGCCTATTCCGTGGTCTTATCATTACCAAGTTCATATTGGTTTTTTTTTTTTTGTTGTTGTTGTTGTTGTTGTTGTTGGGTGTTTGTTGACAGGATCTGCCTCCCTGGATGTCTCACAAAGATGGGCAACAACTAAGCAAAGACCATGGTATGGCAGCTGACTCGAAGGCCAATTAGCTTAGAAACTAGTCTGGATCCTGAGCCTATTCCGTGGTCTTATCATTACCAAGTTCATATTGGTTTTTTTTTTTTTGTTGTTGTTGTTGTTGTTGTTGTTGGGTGTTTGTTGACAGGATCTGCCTAGTCACAGCCTACCTGGAAGTCACGATGTGAACCAGGGTGGCCTCGACTCTTGAGGGCTGGGATTAAAGGCACACACCACCATGCCCGGCATTACCAAGTTCATTTTTGTTAACTCCTCATTGGCCCAGAGAGAAAATAGTCAGCTTAGACTCATGCAAGCTGCCACCAAAGGGTATGGTTAGGATTCAGCCAGTTAAATACGTGTGTTACCCAATGGGAACTCTTTAAATTCTACGTCCTTGAATATTCAAACAGACTTTATTTACTGCTGTGCACTGAAGTCGGTTCACTCCAAATGCACCCTGGACAGAGCCAGGAAAGAAGAGCTGAAGCTTTGCTGCTCAGCGCCATGCTGTTGGCTGCTGCAGGATTGGTAGTAATTCAGGTTATGGACAGGCCTACACCGGATTAGAGAAGAATGACGGAGACCATAATTGATGCTCACAGATACCTTTGCATAAGGAGTAGTTGCCCGAGGATGATTAAGAAATGAGAAGAAAACTAAATCGAAGGTACTATATTTTCAAGAGAAACTTTTGGGATCTAGCAGTGTTAACATGTTCCTCTAATAGACCACTGAAACTATTAGAGGAGCTAGCTTTGAAAAGTTGAGTGCATTGGTAAAGAAAAGATTGGCAGAGGCAATCGCTAGAAATGGGGAGATTTGAAGGATGGGAAGACTTTCCGTTTTATGCCCATTTTCATGAAGTAATTAAGTTTTCTTAGAAAGTTGTTAACAGATCTTTGTGGTGAACTCAGCCATCAGATGTGTAACTCCAACTCCATGCACAAAGTGTCGCAGTGCTAAAGCACAAAACAGCTACCAAAGTCTTTCGCATTTTGCATTTTATTTCATGGAGCTCAAGGAAGGTAACTAAGAGTCATGATACTATGTACACAGTGTATAGAGATAGTTCTTTTAGTTGTTGTTATTAGTAGTACATAGGCATTAAACCCAGGGCTTTGCAAGTGCTTCAACAGGAAGCTGTACCATCAGCCACACAGACACAAATCTTATCTTGAGAATAAGCCTTGTCCCTAGGTTAATTCATACTTCAGTGGTTTGGACCATGAAATTGCATTTTCCTTAGTAGAATTCATTTTTCCCAGGTAACCTAATTCCATTACAGTTCTCTATGCAACTGAAGAACATCTTTTCACATATCTAGAGAGAAAAGTGTTAATATATCTAAAGTTCTGATCACAGGCTAGACACATTTCAGTGGAGGCCAACACTTAAAGTTCAGCCAGGGGTGCTGGTACTGGACCTGCTTTTCTGCATTCTCTTCCTTGGGATGGAGGGGCTCCTAGTTGCTCTGGCTCCCATAGGTGGAAGGCTTTGAGGAGCAGAAGGCTCAACCATGAAGGTGGAGGATGTGGAGTGGTGTGTGGGAGTGAGATGTGGGACTCAGTCCTGGGCATTGCATGTGCAGCCTGGAAGAACGGCTAGGCAAGCTTGATCTGTCTCGGCCCTTAATTTTGCTGACTTTCATATTGTTTTGCGAATTTCGCAAGTCAACTGTGCATCTAGAGTAGAGTGTGAGGAGCAGCCATCCTACACAGCTCAACAGGAATCACACCATGTTCCTCTTGCTTTGCCCTCTCTCCCTCTCTTAAGAAGATACAGAGATCAATGCCAGGGTGTCACAGAAAAGCAAAACTGTGAGGGTTAAGATAAATGGGAGTCGGGAGGAAAAGCCTGAACAAGTATTTATGTCCTCAGTTGTCATTAACTTCTGACAGTTTCAGCTGTCACCTCAGAATTTATAAAGGGCTTAGGCCAAGGTCAGAAAAAGAAAGAGTGAGAGGCAGAGCAAGAGATGGTGATGGGCAGAAACAAGGAAGAGGCCCACTTCCCACTGCTGAACAGGTGTGATAGAAGCCATCCTTTCATCCAGCAGTCATGCCTCTTCTATAAGACCCTGATATGGCACCTTCAGAGTTTTCACTCTGTCCACAATTGAAAAGGAGACAAAGAATAGTCAATGATACTATTTTTGTGACTGTTGTATTAATATTTATTGAGAACTATTTAGTAAGCATAGTTTTGGTGTTTGTTTTGAGGCAGGGTCTCCCTGTAACCCCAACTGACCTGAAGCTTGCTACGTAGGCCAGTTTGACCTCGATCTCACAGAGATCTGCCTGCCTCTACCTCTCAACTACCGGAATTAAAGATGTGCTTCACTATGCCCAACTTATTTACTAGACGTTTTTGTTTTTTATCTTATTTACATGTATGTAAGTGCACCCATGTCATACAATGCCCACAGAGGTCAGAAGAGCAGTTTGACCTCGATCTCACAGAGATCTGCCTGCCTCTACCTCTCAACTACCGGAATTAAAGATGTGCTTCACTATGCCCAACTTATTTACTAGACGTTTTTGTTTTTTATCTTATTTACATGTATGTAAGTGCACCCATGTCATACAATGCCCACACAGGTCAGAAGAGGACCTCTGCCTCGCTGTACCTGGAGTTA
>NW_008332592.1:1164959-1166184 GCF_000622305.1 Nannospalax galili
TTACCTGTTCAATTTACAATTTTAGATTCAGATTGAAACATAAGAAGATACTAGAAAGATAATGTGGTTCTTGTAAAGCATTTATGTTTGTAAATGATCACATTAAAAAATAAAATGTTACTTTTTGTTGCCTATTGAATAAACAACAATAAAAATACAGAAATTAACTGTTCACTTGGTGCAGCATTCATTGGTGAACGCTAAGGCTGACCGTGATGATTTCAGCGATGTCATTTATTGAACACAAGCCCACACTGGGTAGCTGTTCTCTCTGAGTTGGTCATGACCATTACTGCATGAGGCCCTCATGATACACAACCTAGTAACATTGTTTCAGGGAAGGAACAGGGTGGGAGCTTCTCATGTGTCTTTCAGGGCTAAGGTATCTTCCTCATAGCCTCACAAATTGCTCTTTCTCCCTAAAAGGATTAAGAACTAAGTAATTGACCACCAGGGAGGGGAATTTTTGGTGGTATAGCTGCCCCTGAGTGTCCTAGGGCACTTTTTAGTGGTGCCACTTAGAACACTGTCCGTGCAGTGGGTGGGAGTCTTCAAAGGGCGTTGCTGAAATTCCTTCTGACAAGCACCCCCTCCTCCCTTGGTCCTACAACAAAACAAAACGAGGTATGAATTCTCCAAACTGCAGTTTGGAAAATCCTCGCAAGCTTATTGAGTTTACTAACAGAGCAGTGGGTGAGAGGTTACTTACAGAAGAGTGGGTGCCTCCTCCCCATTTAAGCCTGTGCTGGAATGTCCACACTCAAGCATGGATCTTGTAACCTCCTGCAGCTGTACAGAATGGCAAGAGAACATACCTCATGACATTTTTTTCGCTTATATACCCTTAGTCCCTCCCCCTCATGCAGCTATGGCCCACTGATTGGTTGGGAGGAGTGACTGATTATCCCTGCCCCTTCTTTTCTTGCTGAAGGTCGACAGTCAAGTTTATAGTCCTAGACAAGCACGTGAAGCCAAGCTTGGGAACGAGGCATCTGTCTATAGCTTGTCAGTCTAGCTTGCCAGCGAAAGGACAATTGTATGTAACAAAGGGAAGCTCGGTGGTAGTGGATATGCCTTTGTGCCATAACCTCAATAACCTCCAACATTCAGTTGGACTTGGATGGAACCCTTTCTGTGGTCTATGGATGGCTTCTCCATGTGAATCAGAGCATCTGAGGAAAAGGCCCACAGTTTCCCAAAGCAGACATACCTAAAATACTGTCAT
>NW_008332592.1:1166269-1176045 GCF_000622305.1 Nannospalax galili
TTGCTGAAATTCCTTCTGACAAGCACCCCCTCCTCCTTTGGTCCTACAACAAAACGAGGTATGAATTCTCCAAACTGCAGTTTGGAAAATCCTCGCAAGCTTATTGAGTTTACTAACAGAGCAGTGGGTGAGAGGTTACTTACAGAAGAGTGGGTGCCTCCTCCCCATTTAAGCCTGTGCTGGAATGTCCACACTCAAGCATGGATCTTGTAACCTCCTGCAGCTGTACAGAATGGCAAGAGAACATACCTCATGACATTTTTTTCGCTTATATACCCTTAGTCCCTCCCCCTCATGCAGCTATGGCCCACTGATTGGTTGGGAGGAGTGACTGATTATCCCTGCCCCTTCTTTTCTTGCTGAAGGTCGACAGTCAAGTTTATAGTCCTAGACAAGCACGTGAAGCCAAGCTTGGGAACGAGGCATCTGTCTATAGCTTGTCAGTCTAGCTTGCCAGCAAAAGGACAATTGTATGTAACAAAGGGAAGCTCGGTGGTAGTGGATATGCCTTTGTTCCATAACCTCAATAACCTCAACAAATTAAGTGACACATTCAGCTGGACTTGGATGGAACCCTTTCTGTGGTCTATGGATGGCTTCTCCATTTGAATCGGAGCATCTGAGGAAAAGGCCCACAGTTTCCCAAAGCAGACATACCTAAAATACTGTCATTGACTCAAAGGTGAGACCCATGGATGTTTAAATTATTCCCCAAAGAAGTGAAAATGGTCACTTTCTGATGAAAATAGGAATCTGAGCCCAAGGCTGAAGTAACAGAAAATGTAAATTGCTAAGGATATAATTCAGTGATAGATTGGCTGCCTAGCATGCAGATGACCTTCGATTTGCTCCCCAGTATTGAAAACGAGATAGATATAGATGGATAGATGATAGATAGATAGATAGATAGATAGATAGATAGATGATAGATAGATGATAGATAGATAGATAGATAGATAGATAGATAGATAGATAGATAGATAGATGATAGATAGATAGAGAGAGAATGTAACCTGTTTATTAAGCAGGAAAGCAGTCATACCAAACTCATACCGGTGCTATGTTCAATTTTATAGCATTCCTAAAGTTTACTGAAGTGTTTTTAAAGGCACCAGGGAAATTGCAAGAGTCCCCCCAGCCCTTTCCATTTCTTACCTAATCACTAAAACTTGAAGCTCCCTGATGGCTTGAAGCCTTCCCTTCATTCAATGCGCAGTGACTGATCATATGTTCCACGAAACATACATTGTTCTTATTCCATCTCTGTAATCATCACGTGAGGGAGAAATCAATGTGAAAGCAGTCTCTTTGATTCTTCCTAGGAAATAGAATCTGAGATTTACATAGAAGAAGTTTATTAGCGAGTATTCTAAAAATCAGCACTTAAGGAAGGGAAGGAAAAGAAACAGGATCCAGCTATGGGAAAACAGGGTAGACTCCAACCTCAGCAAAGCCCCTCAGAAGAATTTCAAACTGCAATGGCCTCAGAGTTGCCTCTGGTTGGCTCAAAGGGGTGGATCCTTATACGGATGTGCTGACTGGTAGCTGAGGACATGCTACTCTGCACTGTGGCTGAGAGATGAACAGTTCTTCCTCTGGGAAGATGACTGAGTGCTGAAGCTTCAGGGGGGTCAAGTTTTCATTCCTGAAGAGGGACGTAGGCAACATAGTCCTTATCCAACAGTCACTCTTGGAGGTGGAGCTGGAACTGACAGCGTCTTGGAAGGCTCATCTGCGAATGTGAATTTACATTAAAATGTAAACGGCTGATAGCAGATACGATAAATAGGTTTATTTGAAGAAGAACAAAATGACAAACTGATTCTGCCAGTAGAGGGAGAGAACAATGGCCAGTGGAAGAAATGTGGGAGGAGGGCAGTAAGGAAGCAGGAAGGAAGGAGGGGGGAAGGAGGGAGGGAGGAGGGAGGGAAGGAAAGGAAGGAAGGGAGGAAGAAAGAAAAGAAGGAAGGGAGGGAGGTGAGGAGGGAGGGAAATGAAGGGAAAGAAGGTAGGAAGAGGGAAAGAAGGAAGGAAGAAAAAGTTTACAAAGAGTTCTTTCTTATTTGCTATAAGAACAGGCTTGTCTGTCTTAAAATCCATTTTTCTCGCTCTAGGCAAACTCTAGGTGCGTTCATACCTTCTACAATGTGGACTTGAGGTGTAGAGAGGAGCAACTATTGAGTGACCTCGAACCATCCCCCTCCTCTGCTAAGTTACAGAGTATCTATGTTCGCTCTCGTTTCTTCAGTAGATGTGCTGGTTTCTATATTAAGGAGAAATGAATCTTTCCAGGATTTTGGCCTTTGAAAGAAGAGTTTTGAGAACACACCCTTTTTGAAAGCTTTTTGAGTAGGCGGCATTTCTTAAGTTAGAGCTTGAAGTGAGAGATACATAATCCACAGATAAGTGTGATGTTATCACACTTCTTATTTGTGATTGGCACAGCTTTCTGGAGACTGGCAGCCTTTAACAAGTCTATTTTTATTAGTACTTATGGTTCCAGACAAATCTGTACAAGTGAGATTGAAAAGTTGTGTTGGTTACATTTCTGAAGATTAGAAAAAAAATGGAGAATATTTTAATTTGAAACACTTAAGAATTCCTTATGTAATCTGAAAAACGGCATAACATTTATATATGTATACCATGACATTAATTTCCAAAATTTAAAAGAAAAATCTTTCACAGGGCTGTTTTTGCAGGCTGAAAATGGAATTGCAAATTTGTAAGCCAGCGTTCCCGCATGGAGAGTTAAACCTCAAAATAATGATATGGTGATAACTTTCTCAACATTTGGTAAGTTCAATTGGAGTCAGATTTAGAATGTTTATACCTTAAGAATGTGCAAAAAAGCTGTAAGTGCAAACTCATATTCACATGGCACTCCAGTTAACGAGTTGTGATGTGATAAACCCAGAAGAAAAAAAAGAAAGAAAAAGAAGGAAACATAGAGAGCACACTAACCGTCTTCATCTCACACCCAGCAAATTTAACTGTCCTCCCGAGACTAGCACGAGTTTTCCTCAGAGGCACGAAAGAAGGTAAGAGCCTGGCGTTCTAGCACATCCAGTAGCAAGGAAAAAAAAGACAAAATGCTTTGAAAAAGCTGAAAAGATTCAGTTTTATTTGTGGTACTGAGCTTGTTTTGGCAAAGGAAAGTGGATATTTGAAAATACTCTTTCGTCATCATAGTTTTAATTCTTTTTTTTTTTTTTTTTTTTTCGGCTAGAGAAGAAACTAATGGGCTTACTCCAAATGGCTGAAAAATTGCATCAGATTAATGTTTATAGAGAATAGTCAAGCATTTACAATCTTTCATGTTAGAGATTATTCATTTTCTACAATGCAGATCCTTCTTTTATTGTGAATTCAGACACAAGCAGTTTAAATTCATTGCATATGTGGACTAGCCTAGCTTTGTTTGAACAGATCAAAACTGGATTTTTTTCAAAACTGTGGCTAAAAATACTATTTTATTTCCATCCATCAAGACAATGATCTTCTAGGTGTCAGCCATTTCTAACCAGTGCCAGACACTTTCTCACTGGAGCCGTTGTGCTATACCCAAACCCACCACTCCCAGACCAAAGAAGTTCACATCTGATTCCTTCTAGAGCATTCTTCCAGCCAACAAGCTTTTTTTCCAGGAAAACAGAAGGTTTCTTTCTCAATTGATGCTACCCTCTTCACGAACATAGTAGAAGGCAACAGCCCAGTGCTCTGAGGGACCTGCTGTACCAGTGGACAGCCTGAGCCTCTCTTCTTGACTTTCCAACCCTTGGCCTCTTGCAGTACACCAACTACCTCCATGTTTATGCTACAGCTTCTTGATTGGCTCTCTCATCTTTCAGCCCTCACAAGAATTACGGCTGGTATTGCTGCGTGTGGAAGAGACCACCTAAAGCACGCACTTTCAGGTCTTTTCCCCGAAATGCATTTTCTGCAGCTCTGTGTGCCATTTCAACCAGTTCCCTCTCATGTACAGAGCTTGCTCTTCCCACCAGCTGCCTGCAGAAGCTACTGGATAGTAGGTTAAATTATCTGGTGGCGATAGCCTGCTGCTTTCACTTTTCCCACTCAGTGTCCTGACTCTTCTTGAATATCTTGGAAACACCAGATTCCTGTCCCTTATGCTCCCTCTGCCCACTAAGGCGTCTTGAACGCACTTCCCTTGAGCACCTTCATATGCTAGCACCATCAACACTATGGTGGGGCTTCTGCTTCTTGCTGTTAAGCTTCAAGCTCCACTTCCTTTTGCCACGCTGCCCGCTGCTGTCTTGGTCAGCGGAAGTTTACACTCTCCTGCTGCAGCCAATCTCTTCGTCTTCATCTATGGATCCCATCTCACTCTATTTTCTCAGGGATAATGATACTGGTTCCCTTGTTCTGTGACTTTAAATTTATTTTCTCTTCTGCGCATTCTCTATCGGATTTAAACATCCTAAAGTCTCTTTCTTAAAAAAGTTTTTTTCCATATCCTGTTTTCTTTTTTATCTCCGTTTTTTATCTCCCTGTACTGAAGAGCTTCAGTTGGCAACTTGACACACCTGGGTAAAGGAAACCTCATTGGAGGCATTTTCTCCATTGGACTGGCCTGTGGCTATTTCTGTGGGGCATTTTCTTGAATGTTGAGTGATGTGGGCAGGCCCAGCCCACTGTGGATGGTACCACCCCTGGCAGGTGGTTCTGTATTGTTTAAGAAATCAAGCTGAGCACTAACCAAGGGAGCACTCACCAGCAAGCAGTGTTCCTCCAGGTTCCTGCCCAGAGTTCCTGCCACGGCTTCCCTCATTGATAGTCTATGAGTTTTAAGCTAAATAAACCCTTTCCTCCCCAAGTTGATTTTGGTCAGTGTTTTTATCGCAGCAATAGAAAGTAATTGGAACACTCCTTTCTTCACAGGAAAATTGAATGAAAGATGGATAATATTTGCAGATTTCACTTTTGTATCTCCCACGTTTCTCACCATAGCCACGTGCATAACTACACTGTGCAATTGTCACAGTCTGGACTCACCTTTGACAGTGTCTCACATAGCTCATCACAGTGTTCTCATAGTTTGTAGGATGACATGTTGACCTATATTTCAAGGTCTTGTTATGGCTCGCCCCTTCTAGCCTCCTTGCAGGTGTGGATGTTATTATTGCTTTCTTAAACACTAGGCTCCATCCTCATTCCATTGTCTATTAATGAGCTTAAGCACTCCTGTGATGTTGGAGGGGAAATGGATATAAGGCTCTCCCACATCTAAGTGTCTAAAATCTCTCTTCTGAGCTCCAGCCCATGACTATATACACTTACTGGTTATTTCCCATTGTACACTGTGTTGGTGTTTCAGATCAATCCATCTAAAACTGAGCTTATCTTACACTATTGAAAACCTGCTTTTCTTGGAGTGCTATTAGAGAACAGCAGTATAGCATACACCAACACAGCCATGTCCAAAATCTGGAAATCACACAAAAAGATTTTTCCTGTTAGAGTATCAGTAAGCCCCATAAATTTAACTGGTCCAGACTATTAAAATGTCTAGTCTATCTGCTGGAGGACCTACTTTTCCAGTCTCATTGGTCAATCAGCTAGTGATAGAACCACTCCTAAGAAGACAGGTTCACCTTAAGTTATGCTGAATAGATGGACAGAATACCCGGTGTGTTAATGAGGTAGTGAATATTTCCTGCATAGAACTAGCACAGATCTCTGCAGAACTTCCAGACCAGCCACAGCCATGTAGGTCTCTGTAAGTCTGTCCCCTTTCCTGAACTCTTCAGGAAAGCATAATTTCTCCTCCTTTTCTTCATGCCTTTCTTACTAAACATGCTTTCTGTAAGGCTTTGGGCTGCCCCTAGCATCTTGTATTTCTTCACTTTTTCTCTAAAGCTTCCTTCTCCCAGCCATGTGGCTGTGAGTCAGCCCCGTGTCTGACCTCCAGGCAGGCTCTAAACCTGCATGGCTTCATGGCTTACTGTCCTTCTTCCCACCATTCACCTCCTCAAGGCAGTGACAAGATCACCAGCTCACCTGCCCTAAGGATTTTTTCTTTAAGGTTCTAATAAAATTGTAAAAGCTTCTGTTTATGTCCATTCTTAAATTCTTTTATGAATGAGACTAAGAGCCCTCTAGGGGACCCTCTTCTCCCTGTTTCATTAGCACACCCACCTCTCCTTCTTGGCATAAACCAGTTACCAAGATGCTTTGATCCTATTTCTTATTTCTCTCAAGCTCATCCCTTAGCTCAGTGGAACGTGAACCTGTTCACTCACAAGAACATAACCACAGCTTTTCTTGCCTTTAGTCACTTTTCCACACTATAGTAAGAATTATCTTTCTAAAATCAGAATATCTTATTGTGCCATTACCTCCTTTCAAGGACTTGAATACCTTTCCAAGACTGTCCTGACAAGTTCACTTTCACCAGTTCCCCAGCTGTGCTGTGCTTATATCTTACCTATTTCCCATAATTCATAAGACTACATTCTTTCCTTTCTCTGGTGATTTTTAGTCACTCTAAGATGCGGCTCTTTGCTATTTTTTTTCTTTTCTCTTCCTTCTTTACCAACTTCTTTACCTAGCTAACTTCTATTTTTCAATTCAACCTAAATATAACTTCCTCTGTGAGGAGTTTCCTAACCCTTCTCTATTTTATTCCTATTCTCCTTGTATGAGTTCTTTCTCTTTGCTGTAGAGAGAACTGAAAGTCATTTTCCTCTCACACTTTTCCCACCGTATAGCTGGTCCCCCATATCCCTATGCTCCATATCCATGGATTCAGCCCACCGCAGGCCACAATTATTTGGAAAAATTATATCACGAAGAACCTGTTTATTCTTACTACTATTCCATAAACAATATACAACTATTTGCACAGTATGTTGTTATGTCATTTAGATATTATTTTAAAGAATATTGGAGCTTGTGCATGGATTCTGTGCAAATACTATGCTACTTTGCATTAAAAGTTTGATAATCTGACTATTTTGACATTCACAGAGGCCTTGGGACCAATCTCCTATTGATAATGAGCTTCAGCTATGTCATAATTTCACCTCATTTTCTTTAACTTCTCTCCACTAACTCTAGCAGATCAGTGATTCTGTCTAACTTTAACCACCATTTTTTCCCAGGATCTGTGGCCTATGTAACAAACTTTGGTTGCAGAAATATGTAATTCAATATATGAAAAACACTGTGTCCATTGTATTTGAGGATATTATACAGAAATATTTAAATCTATAGATTAGAAATATATAAATGCATGCACTCACCTGTCTAGGAATTTACAACTAAAATGTGAAGAGAAAACCCTACTTGCCCTTCTCAATAAAACTAATTCAAAAAGACCTCACCATGTTAGCATGTTGATTTTCTGATGGAAGGAAGGTTTAGGAATGAAAGATATACATTAAGACAGAAAGAGAGTTTGAGATCAGCCTATCCATGGCTCTAAGGACAAGATAGAAGCTTAGTGTCAGTCTGCAGTGTGTGCTGGCCCTAAGGGCAAGATGGAGGTTTAGTGTCAGCTCTCAAGGTTGCTTCAAGTAGAATATCAACTGGAATAAAGAGAAATTAAGACAGAGGTTGTTTGGGGGTTGATGGCCATCATTCCCCTTCCATGTTCTGATGTTGAACTGCTGCTTTTCTTGCACCCACAGAATATGGGTTATGGGTAACTTTAAATGTTAAGCACTCATTAAAATCTCCAGTGATAAAACACGCACATATGATTTCAAAGATGTTTACTTATCACCTGGTCATGTTGCTTCATTCTCCTGCTTCTCCAGAGAAAAAATCTAAAACTGATACATTATTCTTTGTAATTTAGGGAGGTGAGACTTTGTCACACCAGCATTTTAGGTTTCTTGAAATAAATATAGCTGAAGGACATAATGAAAACACAGAGAAAGATGAGACGAATTTCATAAAGGATAAAAATTAACTTGCCTTCAGTTATCCTTCACCGAAGAGACACAAGGAAAAGAGTATGGAAAATATTCAGTAAATTTTGTATAAATTACTAAGACATTTAACAAAAATAAAGCAGGTTTGCATAATTATTTAAATTATGCTAACACTAGGTATGAAAATTAAAAATATCCCAATCTTAATTTCCTAAAATTTTATAACATAATACATCATCATTAAACAAGTGCAACAATTGAATAGCGTTTTTATTGGTTACATACTTTTTAAATGCATGCAGTTATTTATTTATTATGTATATATATGTGTGTATGTGCAGGCGTGTGCTACAAAATGTATATGGAGGTCAAGGGACAACACACAGACCTTGTCTTCCACCATGTGGGCTCTGGGGATTGGACTTTTAGGCTTGGTGGAAACCACCTTAACCCACTGAGATGTCTTGTGGCCCTATTGTCTATATGTCTTTTTATACTTCCATTAAAATAATATGAATTCTAAACCTGGCATGATTCCTTTATTCCCAGCACTCCAGAGGTAGAGGTAGGGGGATTGCTGTGAGACTGAAGTGAACCTGGTCTACACAGTGAGTTCTAGGCCAGTTAGGGATACAGACAAACCCTGCTGCAAAAAATAAACAGCAACAATTAAAAAAGCCGAAACTGAATTATTTCGATGATAATTGGCCATTTGCTTATTGAAATTTGATATTGCTAAGCAGTCAATGAAAGACATATGAAAAATTAATCCAGGCGCTAAATATGTAAATGGCTTAATAAAATATTTTAGGCAGATAACACCGATATATTTGGTGAAAAATACCTTTCTAAAATAATTTACCAAAATATTTTTGCTGTTTTTGAAAACATTGACATTAGAACAAAGCTAGAACATACTTTGCTTTTAATGAGTCTTTAAAATTTACAAAATGTTCGAATATGTGCTCTTGATCTACCAAGGGAAGGTGGCAATGTAGGTGTGCGCCCTTGGCATTTTTCTGCATTCTTAAATTGACTGGGCACTAACCAGTTGCTTAGTGACAAAGAACAAGTCTTGATAGTGACTATGGATACTCACTAACATGAACTGCAGTGATTGCAATAAAATTAGGCTCCCTGAGGAGATAATTGTATAATACTCAGACGCAGAAACCTTTAACGCTATTTATAACAGAAGCAGCTGGCGACCTGCAGATGTTCTACAACTTCCCCTGAGAAGGAGACACCAGCCACAAATCAGAGGCCATTATTAGAAAACATTTTGAGTGCTTTTCCCCTTGAATGACTATTGATTGGAATAGTGCAGAAGTATCTCCTGTAGAGTTTATTCCATTTAAAAATCTTCTTCTGTGCAAAATATGTGGAGAATTCTGTAATGACCTCTTGAGAAACTGCAGAGGTGAATAAGATAGTACTTGGAAATTATATTTTATTGTTGATAAGGTTACAAGATTGTGTATTAGAATAGAGAGTAAAAGGAGCAGCCCCTTTCTGTGGTTTAGAGGCTTAGACAAAATCAAAGGCCCTGACTGATGTGTCACACCCTAAACGAGAGCTGATTGAGTCTAGGTTCCTGCAGTAAAATGGAGCACATGTGAATGTCAAACATTCCAGAAATGTTTACTATTTACTTTAAGCAAAAATTACCTTATGAACGGTTTCATCTTTTAAACAAACTACTTCCATATACACATCACACCACACATTGAACTATTAATAGGGAACATTAATAACAATATTTTAAGGCAATATTTAATTGCATTATATTCTGAATGGTTCCAAAAATATTTGGTGGTCGAAAGGAATAGATTCGGGGCTGGAGAGATGGCTCAGCGGTTAAGAGCACTGACTGCTCTT
>NW_008332592.1:1176121-1193177 GCF_000622305.1 Nannospalax galili
ATTAAAAAAGAAAGGAATAGATTGATTTTCTAATCACACGTGTACCAAGACTGTTCATGCCAGCACTCAGGCCAGCAGATGATGCATCCTGATAAATCTGGAAGGTGAAATGTGAATAGCTGTCTGTGTTTCACTAGCGCCCACACAGACATTTCTTATCAACATATCAGTGTATGGGTCTGTCATGATGCAGATGTGTTCATTTCACGACAGTATTTATTGTTAGAGTCTGTCTGTCATCCTCTTCCTTTTAAATTTCTGCGATTATTATGACTGCAAATCGAACTTCATAAAATTATTCTAGAACTGAGCCAGGTGTGGTGGCACATGCCTTTAATCCAGGCACTTGGGAGGCAGAGGCAGGTAGATCTCTGTGAGTTCAAGGCCAGCCTGGTCTACATAGTGAGTTCCAGGACAGCTGGGCTACAGGGAGACCCTGTCTCAAAAAGACCGGGAAAAAAAAATTATTCTAGAACTGGTTTTGACCAGTATATCGTGAGTCTATTTATCCTTGCCCCTCATTATCAGTATCTCTCCAAGAGCCTAAAGTGACATCAAAGGAGAGAAGCAAAGATCTTATAGAAGACTGAGTGTTCTAGGGGCTGAAGGGCTGACTCAGTGGTTAAGAGCACTAACTGCTCTTGCAGAGGATGCGGGTTTGATTCCCAGCCCCCACATGGCAGATAACACCAGTCCCTTACTCCAGCTCTGGGGGCTCTGACACCCTCTCCTTACCTCCTTGGGCACTGTATGACACAGGTACACTTACATCCAAGCAGGCAATATACTCATATATGTAAAAATAATAAATAAAACATTTTTACAAAAGATTGAGCATCCTAATACTGTGAAAACTCAATTTCAAGGCAGGAGGTCCATGTATTGGAAAGTTGGAAGTCATTTGGTAAGTAAGAGGCATATACACTGCCTGGAATAGAAAATTTACCACCTGAATCCAAGAGGTATAATAAGTAAATTGATCAAGCCATCCAAAGTTGAAGCAGGTGCGTGTGTTGGAAGTCTGAAACAGGCCTACAAACTCTTCCTCTTCTTGCTTGCCCACAAATCAAGCTTCCAAACCATCTTCCACATCTTCTTCTTTCATTCACATTGAGCAAGTCAAGGTAGCACTGAGAGCAAGTTCTAAAGAGGAAAGCGACAAACACTGGGTAAAGGTGCTACGGTTTCCTCCTTAGTTCTCACTACATTTTTCTCTTTTGTGTAACCTCCAGAATGTGCTTAAATCTGTATTTGAGTTCCCAAACTCAAATCCAAGACACTGCTAATGCTAGAAAAAAAAATTGGGGTTTCTTCTCCAATGCAACTGATTATAAAGGTCCCATGTGTTGCGGGGAGGGGGTAGCGGAGGGAGAAGGGAGATAGAACATGGCCAGAGAGCTGTAGGACTTCACATTTTAACTTGCAAATGAAGTCTGGATGTGGAAGCTGCAAATATTTATGCTGAAGAAAAGTGATCCAGTCCTTGTTTATATCCCCACATTGACAACAGCATGAATGGTTAAAAACATGTCTATGAATAGATATACACAGGCTGAAGAGATGGCTCAGCAGAGCACTGACTGCTCTTGAAGAGGACCTGGGTTCGATTCCCAGCACCCACATGGTGGCTACGAACTATCTTTAACTCCAGTTCCAGGGGAATCTGAGGCCCTTTTCTGACCTCCGCAGCATTGCACGACATGAGTGCACTCATGTACATGCAGGCAATACACTCATACACATAAAATATAAATAATAAATAAAATATTTTAAATATATATACACAAATATTAATTTTACTCATGGGTATGAAATAACATTTTCTTCAAGCACCCACTTGCTGAGCTTTCACTTACTCTAATTTCTGATTAATATTTACCATACTCAGGGAATTGAGATATGCACTTTTTACTACCACTGACTGCATCCTCTTGTTTCTAACAACATAAAGGCAGCACTATGCAGAGAACTGATGTTGCTCTGGGCTCAGACTATAGAAACATTTTCTCTTTTGAGAGATAAAAAGTATCTGACAGCACTACAAATGAACCAAGGGGTGCGTTCCCAGGGTGAATTGCTTTTTTCTGCATACATTGCCTTAACTTGTGCTTCACTGAATTAAATCCAGTCCTTCAAAGACTTGCAATCATGTGGAGCATTGTTTCCTTTGTCACTGATTAACTGGCCTGTCTCCTTGTATTTCCAAAGGTAAGCCAATTCTTGTTTTGGATATTAAAAATATGGGCCCTGAAGGCCAAGCGGCAACAAAGGAAAAAGCTTCACAAATATCTCACATGAGCAGTGTTCACAGAGCATTCCTGCGCTGTGTTAATATGATTTGCATTGAAAGCCTCAACTATTCAAGAATTTGTAGTCTCATAACACGATTTTGTGCAAGTGCATCAGAAATGTGTTATAAAAGCTGTTTAAGAAAACAACCACTGATAAGCAAATCTTAATTACTTTTTTTAACTCTCAGGTGGTACAGGCTCTTCCCAGATGAGGCAGATCATCCACGTGGACTCACTGTGCTTGTGAACTGTGGGAGAGCAGTGGTGTTGGGGTGAATCATTGGGAAACATCTGCGAAATGACAGATGTCTGGCGCCTGAGCAGTGCTGGGTGCTGGGCAAACTCATGTTTTGTTTATAAAACAGCCTCTCCAAAAAACAAGTTTTCTCTTCCTGTAGTTGCTTTAGCAGAGCCTAAATGTACACTTCCCTTTAACTGGCAGTGATTTGTATATTAACCTAAGTAATTTTCCTCTCTTCTTTTTATTGCAGACATGCTTCAGTAGACAGAATCCGGGGACTAAGCCTGCTTCCTGTGGCTTTGTTTACGGACTTCAGTCATGGTGTGCTGTGGTTCCTTTAAAGGCTGGTTCTCAGCAGATGGGGAGAGTTTAGACTGAGTACATCAGTACCTGAAACATCTGCTCTTCCCTTTCATTCTTGAAAATCAAACTAGACCGGAGAAATCAAACTAGACCGGAGGCCTTGTTTCTATGGATGCAGCGGTTCTTGTGAGAGTTATTCCGACTACAAACAGACTTTCCAATCCGCATGCATTTGTGCAAACTTCAGAGTTTTAAGCCTTATCTCAGGCTTTTCTTTTCCATTTCTTTGATCTTCTGTGCGGAAAATCTTAAAAAGTAAAGTGATTTGTGGTGTTTGCTCATTTTTAACTTCATGGTTCTAAGAGGAGTATCAGAATCGTCAAAAACTTATCCTGGTGTGAGTGACAGCCACCCAGCGCAGCAACACTGGCTTGTGTGCCTTTCTGCTGGTGAGGAATTTAAAATTAAAAGGTAATGAGGTGGTGGCTGAGAGGCATCATACAAGTTAGAAAGTATTTTAAAATCCAAATGTTGGGGATTTTCGGTTGCGCTAGTTTTTAATTGTTTGCTAGCAATGACCCTTTTTTGGTTAAATTGTGAAGTTTCTATAAAGCAGATCAAATATATTTTACATAAAGAATGCCCTTGTATGAGGGCAAAATGGTTTTATATAAAGAACTTTCTTTATATATTGCAATTTTAAATTTATCACTAAGGTGTCAGGACTAAGACGGGAGAAACAGCTGGATATGACACACCCAGTTTAACAAGGGCAGTGGAGACAGACAATGTAGACAGATGTGAATGTGTGTTTTCTGCCTTTCAGAGAAGGAAAAGGAGTCAGGTAGTGGACTATTCATAAGTAAGTGTACATTGAAATCAAATAACAACAGACAGGAATGCTGCCTGAGCTACTGAACATAAGTGAAGGTTGAGAGTTCAGCTCTAAGCAGGGCCTTTCTATCAGCCCCCTCCCCAAGGCTCAGGGCACATCACAGCAGAGAGACTGAAAGAATGCAGGAGCCAGAAGATAGGGAGAAGGGCTGTAAACTGCTATCTTCTGGGTATGTAATCCCATAGGAACTGAGGCTGCCTGCACTGCCCTAGTCAATCATGAATGGGGCGTTTGGGGGAGACATAGGGGTTACACCCCTCTGTTCTGGTGTAGTTTCTGTGGCTGGGAGAAAACACTGACCAAAACCAACTTGAGGAGGAAAGGGTTTATTTCATCTTACACTCCAAGTGACAGTCCATCTTTGGGAAATCGGGTAGAAATTCAGGGCAAGAACCCAGAGGCAGACTCTGAAGCACAGACCATGGAGGAATGCTGCCTACTGACTGTTCCCTTCGCCTGTGTTCAACCTGCTTTCTTATAAAGCCTAGGACCATGTGCCCAGGGGTAGCACTGCCACAGTGGACTGGGCCCTCTCATATCAATTACCAGTTTTTAAAATGCCTCAAAGACATGGCTGCAGGCCAGTCCCATAAGGGAAGTTCCTCAGTTGAGTTACTCTCTTCCCAGCTGTGTCAAGTTGACAACTGGAGCTATCTAGCACACCCTCCCTGCTGAACTCCTGGACACTGGTGTATTCTGGGAGAAAGGCAGTTGAGTACTCAGGGTAAGTTCATCAGCCTCCAGTGAACAATTGCAAACAGCCCTGGTTAAACATAATGGATCATAAAACAAAATAAAAAGCGGCTGGAGAGACTGTTTAATTGGTAAAGAGCACTTGCTGCTCTTGCAGATGACATAAGTTCAGTTCTTAGCACCCATATCAGGTGACTCACAACTGCCTGTAACCCCAGTTCCAAGGGCACTTACAACCATCTCCTGCCTCACTGGGCACCTGCATGCATGTGGTGCATAGCAACAAACAGGCACACACACACACACATATGTACACATAAAATAATTACATCTTTAAAAAAATATATGAATGTGAGAAAGGGACTTGTAGGAAGTGGGGGGTTGAGAACATGGGGAGGGAAACGAGACGAAGGGGCCAAGCAGACTGCATTGTATACATCGACTATGGGAAAACGCAGATTACATTGTGTACATTCATGAAATTTTCAAAGAGCACATTTAATAAAAGTTTTCTTAAAAATCAGTGCTTTCCGTCATTTGAATTACAAATGAAAGCCTGAGCCCTGAGCTGGACAAAGACAAAAAGCATGATCTTGTAGGCAGGATGGGGTTCAGGACCTTCTGTGACTTGTCCAGCCTGGGAGGTACCATCTGCATCTTCCGCCACTACTAGAATCTGGGGTTTCTCATTGGCTGCTGCTAACCACATCCTCTCAGTGGGATTGGTCCACTTCCGGCCTTCACTATATGAAGATCCTATTCAGAGAAGAGTGAAACAGAACAAACGAGAAAAAGACTTCAAAGCTTTATAAAATGGGGTTACTTAACAAAGAAGAAACAGTGTCAAGAAAAGTAAGTTGACTAGTGACTTGGAGTATTTTCTACGGTGATCAGTGAATGGATAGTCTAATACCCAAAACAGCAACAATTGGCTTTAAATTGCATCATGGAGCTGTGATCAAGAAAGATCTAACAGCAAAGATAAACATCTCCAAAACCAAGCTATGCAATGCCTGCCCATCGGGGATGGTGTCATAGTCATTTATTTGTGAAGGTCAGTTGGCAATCGTTTAATACCTTTTGAACCTGTCTGCATATTACAGCTTGCTGCTAACGCTTAAACATATTTTTGCTCGTCGATTTTCTTTTATAGATTTACAAAGATCTGCTAGCTACTGTGTACCAGGATTGAAGTGCTGTGCCTGCACTGTCTTAATTGTGCTTCATTTCTTTCCTTTGCTTCTTACTATGTATTTTACATCCCTCTAGTAAACTATGTGATTTCAGCACTATAATTTGGTCTTTTTTGTTTTACCTCTAGAATAAATAATGTGTTAACTTTCTGTTCCCACAATTAAAATGATCCCAAATGGTTTAAAACAACTCAAATTAGTTATTCTTATTGTATAGTTATAAATGTCAGCAGCTCCAAATCTGTCTCACTGATGTCAAAGTGTTAAAAAGGCTGTGCCCCCTTATGAAGGGTTTATGGGAAACGTCTTCTTACCTTTTTCAGCTCTAGAGTCCACTTTTATTCCTTGGCTGGTAGCCCCTGTGATTGCCAAAACCATTAATGGCAGACCAAGTCTTTCTTACAATGCTGTCTTTAACTCTGACCCCTCTGTTTTCCTTTCCCCAGAGTAAAGATTTTTGTGATTTCACTAAGCTCAACTGATTCATGAAAGATCTCTTAAAATCACGTTTAGAGCCTAATTCTGTCTTTGAGCTAAATTCTCACTTGCCCTATATCATAACAGATAGGCATGGATTTGGAAATAAATGTTTTGGGAAGGTCATTATTTTACTGCAAATAGCTTCTCTGGCTTGCAAACAGGAGCGCCCATCACATCAAGGTAAGTTTTCATATGAGTACTGGTCAATCTCTTCTTGTTCAATCATTTGTTCCTTTAACACTGATTTAGCAGCGTGTGCACTGCTGGGCTGAGGAGTTCTCTTCTGAGGTCTTTCTCATCAGCTTAACAGAGCCAGAGTCTTACAGCTTTATCCTGCCCTTTCCCTTCTCTTTAAGACTATAGATCACCAAGCTACAGGTGCAGTTTTGAAGTTTGGAATCACTATTCCAAATAGGAGCTGTTAGTTCAAAACTAGAATTGACCGTTCGTTCTTTTTTCATTCAGAATCAAAGTATTTAATGCCAACTTCAAGACAGTCCTGAGCAAAGTAGAACATGAAAATCCTCTCTAAGCTTTTTGTTCATCCAATCTTAGTAGCTCCTAAGAACTCTCGGAATTTTATTATGGTGACCACATCAGGGTGATCAGATAGTTGGGCAAGGGATCAAAACACTTAAATACTTATGGTCCTGTGAGCGTATTACCTAACACTTGCATCTCTAAATTTGCTTCAGAGTAGAGAAAATATTTGAATAGGTGATCACAAAGTTTTCTTGTAATTCTAACATTTTATAGATAGGTAAATTCTGAGTATATGAAATTACCAATAAGCACTTAAGTGGGTTGAAGAGAAGTTCAGTGCAGTGCACTTCTGTTACAAGATTCCCAACTAACCATGCAGAGTAGCTGTTTCAGAAGTTCTCACTGGTATTTTACTATTTACATAGTAGTACTTTGGTTCTTTATAGTCTGCTCAGATTCAAGCAAATATTTGAAGTTTGGGACATTTAAAGCTTTTAAACTGAGTAAGCAAGCATATAATTAGGCTTGAGTTTCCCTCACGGCCCAAGGCAAGACACATTCCAAGACGTTTCAAACTTCTGCAAGTAATTACCACTTTGTATGTGCACTGTGGCAACATGGCTATTTCCTGCACACTTTTCCTTTTGCTGTTCAGGTGGAAATATGACTCGATGGTTCAATAAAATGCCCTAGAAAGCAGATATCTCCAGAGACAATGAAAAGATGTCAAAACAGAGTTTTTTAAACAGGCGTGGATGAATACATGATCTTACAAACTAGTTGATCAGTAATGTTAACACTGTTCAGTTAGTATACATAGGAATTGAGTCGTAAGCAAAAAGGGGAGGCCATGCAAATGTTCGTGAGGGGAGTTCTAGTATTAATTTATTTAAGAATTTACTTCCTAAAGAAAGGACGTTAGAGAAATGAAATACTTGTGTGCTGGGAATAATAGTCCTACATTGTGTTGCCTATTTAACTCCTGTACATTGTATCCAACGAAGCCCCTATAGCCAGTCCCAGCAGCCCAAAGCAGGTTTCTAATACAGCCTTGGGAGGTCACAGAATACTGATTTCTTTTAGTATATCCCATTATCACCTGACTTGAATGCCTACGGCAGAGTCCAAAGGGAACTTTGTCACCAGTACTCAGCTGCTGTCCTCTTCATATGTAGCTGCCCAGCTATGCATGTGCCAAGGTCCTCCCTGTGAACGGTGGCAGGGAATGTGGGCTAGGAGTCAGAGGACTGCAATTCATGCTTTTTTTTTTCCTACCTTATCCTACAGTGCTTCTAGGAGACTACGAAGAATAAGGCAAGCAGATTCAAGAAGCACTTGCATGCTGGTTTGTTTTGGAGCCTTGGACCTATTTGCTAGGCAAGCACCTGCCAGCACCAAATGATTTTGGTTATTAAGGAAAGTCTCAAGACTGGCTATTCTCACTGGCCCATAGTAGGCACGTTTTCCATAGCTGGAAAATGCAAATGCAGTTTTTGTGGGCTAAATGTTCACTGTTGCCCACTTGTTTCCTATGCGTTTGAGTCAACAAGAATGGCCCATGTCAGTGGCCTTTTACCTAAGCTTTCCCCAGCCCCACACTAGCCCTTACTGTTCACATTTATTGACTTGGCATCAGCTATAGGCAGACCTTCCCAAGTCTCTCCTGGGCATGTTGGATTGTAATGAGTCTCACCGCTCCTGAGGATGGATCTCTCCACGTCTCCTGTGAATTTCATGCTCATTTGGACTCTTCCTAAAGATCTGCAGGTAGCATGTGTGTAACCTTTTCTTTATCTGCCAAGACCTTGGCTTAATCCACATTTGAACTATTCCATTTCTTTATAATTCTACAGGAAGAAATATTCTCCAACAGTATAACAAATGCATACTTTTCCCACTGGAAAATATATAGAATTTCATGTATGTAGCATACATTCATGTCTTTGTATTAACAGTCTATTTTCAAGTTTCTTTTGTGATTATGTTAACCTATTAGAGTAGATTAGTATTTGTTACTCTTAATATTAATTTTAAATGCTGAATTTTGATCTTTTGCTTCTTTTTTGTTTTTACTTTTATTTTATTCTGAGACAGTGTCTCCTTGTAGCTCCAGCTGGCCTGGAACTCTCTATGTAGACCAGGCTGTCCTACATCTGACAGAAATCCACCTGCCTCTGCCCCCTGAGTGATCGGATTAAAGGCGAGCACTAACATCCCCAGCTCTTGTTTCATTTTTTGGGAAGGGGGTCCCATGTAATCCAGATTGGCCTCAAATTGTTGTGTAGCTGAGGATGACCTCGAATCTCTCATCCTCCTGCCTCTGTCACTCAGATTCTAACATTACTAGTATGTTCCATCACGCTTGGCTTCCTATTTTTTATTATGCTTAAATGAAATATGATAGTCATTGTTTAATTTAGTCTTGTAAGTGCAATAAACGGAAAGAAAAGTCAAAGTGCAGTATGTCTTATAAGGTACCTGGAAACAGTTGTAGCCATAGACAAACATGTTGGACGAGGACTGAGGAAGTGGAAAACACATCCGAGGCAGCCTGTAAAGCAGTGGACTCAGGTACGGAAGGAAGAGGAAGACATGCAAAGAGAGGGCAAAAAAAATTTCAGTTTAAAACCCAAACAGCTACACACATAAATATTGAAGTCTGTGTGGTCTAATACCTGCCACGACTAAATGAGAGTCAGGAGTGTATTTGCATGTAATGTTCTTTCATACCCTCTACGAACCCAGACATCACTTGACATGTGTCTAGGTAGAGGTCAGATTGAGTCTTGGTGTCAGGTGAGACCTAACAAATTGCCTTTTAAATCAAAAGACTGTCTTCAAACCTGGAACTTGCCTATTAACCATTTCTCAGAAAAGTAAACCACATGGGAACGTTTCACTAGTAATGTTGCCAAGGAGACAAGCCTGTACACTATTTTAGGAAATGTGTTTGTAACAGGGAAAATTGCCCAACCTGTGTCCTAGCTGTGGTGTCCCAGGGTTTGTGGGTGGGAGGGAGTAAATGGGAGAAGTGGGAGAAAGAAACAAGTCTTTTAACAGAGTATGAATTCTACATTTTGTGTAGATTTAAAAAGAAGGGCTTTGTTGACATCTGGCAAATTGACTATATTGCCACCCCCTGCAAAATTCAAAATAGAGGTAGCTGGTTTATTTGGAACACTTAATTAATTCACGATTTTTCAGTTTACTCTAGATTTTTCATTATGATTAAACAGCAGCAGTATCATATTTTATTCATATTCAATTGACTCACCATGCTAACATTTACTTATCTGAGTAAAAGTTCTTAAAGCTTGGGGTTTCATACCATTAAAATCCGGAAGGCTAATGATGGCAATTTTGGCCTCTATTCCAATGATGCTAATTTAACATTGTCAAAGTGAACTGTATTCTGTGAAACTGGAAATGCAGTTACTTCCATCTTTGAACGTTGGCTTCTGGCAGTGTCTGCCTAGGGGAAGGGGGCAGCCCTGATAATGTTGATCTCCCCAGCCAGTGGTGTCAATGTCTCATGCTGTTTCCTTGGCAACTGGGAGAAATTAAACTTTATAGTCTGTGGAGAAGTTTACAAAGAAATCCCAATCTGATAGCTACAAGGATGATTCCAGCACAGGTCAGTCAGGGCTCTTTCCATCTGCTGAGGATCGGAGAGGACCTAAAAGCAGCACCCGGTGCCAGTGGCGAGAAGCCGTGGATCACATCAACTCCTTCTGGGGTGAAAAGAACAAATACGAGGACCAGAAACTCACTTTGGGGAGGATGTAACTAAATTCGAAATACTTTAAAATATCCAACTCCTTTTTCTTACAAAATCTATGCCTCCCCCCACCGACAAAGGCAATCAATGACAAGCACTTTGCTTATAAGATTGGGGCACAGGGACCTGGGCTACACGTAGTTCTGTCACGAAACTAGCACTGAAGAATAAGCCAACAGTGGCCTTATCCCAAATGACACTAAGGCGACTCCCCTCTAATACAATTATCTGCAGGCAGGGCTTTGGAGTCTGACTATGAGTGTCATTTGTGTCGGGACAGAGGCAAGGCCTGCCGCATAATTGCAACAGCCTCACTTCTGGGCTGTGGGTGGGGGTGGGGATTCATGTAACTCACAGAGGAACATGAAATCATATAACAACAATAAACAACAGCAGTATAATTACTTCAGAAATTTCTCCATAATATGGTTTCTGAATGCCTACCTTCCAAATTGATATCTAGAGGCGCTGATTAGCCACTGGGTCATGCCTTCACTTGCCACATGTTAATTTTTTCTTTTAATAGAGATTTTAATTTATACAACCATTTGTTCTGTGACCCAAATGCCTGTTGAATTGATTGTTCCTGTCCAGCAAATAGCAGATTCCAGATTTTCTTGCTCAGTTCCCAGCTGTCTATCCCCTGGATATAGGCTGCTTTCTCAGAACATCAAGGCAAAACTCTCTTTTTCTAGAGTGGAGTGTGTATTCCTCTGGGTTGCTCTCTGCCTGCCTTTGTCTCTCTGATACAGCATGTATCTGAAATTACAGAATTAGCACGGTCACTACAGTAATTCTAACACTGGGTTTTAATGTAAAAGATAATTAGAGGAAATTTGAGAATAACCACAAGGAGTCACAACACTGAGCTGTGTGAGGTCAACCTGGAAATTAGATTTAAGGTGACGTTTTTAGAGTTTAAGAATAGATGATGAATGAAGCTTAACCTATCATCGGCTTTCCTTGGTGGAGTGACTCCTGTTTAGTGCTTCATGTTCCTTCTGTGTTGTCCCAACACAGTCTTTTTCTTTCTTTCACAGGGAAAACAGGTACCTCAGCCGGAAAGTCACTCAGTGACTACACATGGACATGTGTCTTCTTCTAAAGGATAGTACCCCAAGCGTATGTTGCAACATCCAAGTTATGATATAAGGAATAAATAATATGTGGGAATCCAATATCCAACATGCTTAGGACACTAAATGTTGCAGATTTCAGAATTTTTCAGAGTTTGAAAGATTTATATATACATAATATGCATAATGAGATCTCTTAGGGACAAGAGCCAAATCAAAACACAGTTTCCACAATAGCCTAAAGATAATTTTATAGAGTATTTTCGGTCTGTGACTCGATTGCAGTCTCCTACCTAGGAGCAGTCGTAGAACTCCGTACCTATGACAACAGGTTGGTACTCAAAACCATTCAGATTCTGAAGTACTTTAGATTTTTGATTTTTAGATTAGAGATTGTAGTTGAGCAATAAAAAGGAAGTCTGATGAGTTGCTTCCCCGAAACCCTCTGCTTAGGATGGGTTCTAGGGTCACTGTCCTCCCCTCACACCACGCAAGCTTGATATTCTGATATAATCCCTGCTGTACCGTTCTTGGACCAAACACATTCTTGTGCAAGCATGTTCTCCCTTCTCTCTCTCTCTCTCTCTCTCTCTCTCTCTCTCTCTCTCTCTCTCAAAAGCTATGTATCTCAAATATAAGATTATCCAGATATATTAAAATCAATGATTAGCTGCGTTTTTGCAGGCCGAGGACCCTTTCCTTCCCACCGCTGAGCAGCCGTCTTTTTGTTCCAGTCTCATTCTTAACTCCCAGACTCTGGTCATGGAGCTCAGCTTCCCATAAGACACAGACAAACGAATGCCTTAAGAAACAAAATTGTAGCTTTCCTTCCTTTATTCTGAATTTAATGTTATGTTCCAAATGTCAATGGAGGAATCATTTATTCGGATTGTTGTAAGAGTTTGTAGTCCCTGCCTATCTGAGTGATAACGCTTTGTCTCTTACCAGCTCCGGGATCTCCGGAAGTGTTTGGTGACTGCGGCTGACATTGCTGCTTCTCTGATTCCACCTCAGGAAGCTTTTAAAAGCATTGGGTTGTTTTACTATCCCAGTTTGGTGTTTGAAACCAAAGTGTTCTGGCAGATTTGGGGGTGCTCTGGCATTTTTCATATAAAAACACTTGCTGAGTTTTATATTGGTCTAGCTCACAAACCATCTGAAACAGAACATCTTCAAAGTCATAAATACATTTGCCGATATTCAAAGCTCTCCTGCTTTCTCTTTATACGTATAAAACCCCAAGATCACCCAAGGTTGATTATTTATATGCCTGCAAATAGGACTTTTGTGCATTTGTGCCCACACAGGAGGTGCTCCATTCCCTGCCATCTCAGGGTAAAAAGCTTTGCTCTTCTGTTTAATCAATAAATCCCCTGGCAATGTGCTTCTTCTTATCACATTGGTTCAGGTATAACTATCATGCAAAATATCTGCTGAGTCCATCTTTCCCAACCTGGCCGGTTCAGTCTCCATAAAGCTGTCAGAAGGAAGCGTACTGACTGGCTACTGAAAGGGGCCACCTGTAGCACCGCAGCACTGTCACCTACGCCCAGGGCCCCTGGAACCTGCTAATCTCCAGCTCTCCAGGATAAAGAAAGCTGTAGCGATCAATACGATGGAGAGTGAAAGTCCTATTTCATCACACGCATTGCCACACCTCACAAAGACTCTTGTAGAAATAGTGCACTAGGATTCTAGCAATTGCCAAACTCTCACCCACCTGTAGCACCGCAGCACTGTCACCTACGCCCAGGGCCCCTGGAGCCTGCTAATCTCCAGCTCTCCAGGATAAAGAAAGCTGTGGCGATCAATACGATGGAGAGTGAAAGTCCTATTTCATCACACGCATTGCCACACCTCACAAAGACTCTTGTAGAAATAGTGCACTAGGATTCTAGCAATTGCCAAACTCTCATGACTGTTTATTACGTATCTGTTGGTTTCTGCAGTAACCCCTGCAACCTTGCCATTCACAGAAACAGGCCCTATGCCATCATCTCCATCACTATCTTGACTTCTCTGTATTTTTGTTTCCAACAACTACTTTCCTTTTTCCTGAAACTGAAAAACAAAAGTAAATTCACATTTTGCAAACAGTCTTGGACACTTGCAAGTATCTGTGCGCGCCTGCGTGGGAGGTGTGGGTCTGCCCGAACCCTCCCCGGGCAGAGCTGTTACACGAAAGGTATCCGAGCACTTCAGCTCAATCGGTGGAGCTCAACTAAACCGTTTTCCTAGGATCTCTAAGCAGCAATACTTTGTCTAGTAAATAGTGGCCATAAACCAAGAGAGATTCGTGGTTCAAATCTGTCTCTTGGCTTTTCTTTCTGCGCCTTTTACAGTAAGTTATCATGCCCATTTCTCCATTCACGCCTCTCAGATCCCACGCTGTAGAGCTCTACTTCTGCCAAGCCGCTCTCATTATGTCTCTTGGGCTTACCATTCCTCTGTCTCTTCTAAGGAGTTTTAATGTTCTAGATTGCTCAGTACGGAGTGTTCTGTTCACTGTTCAATGTTTATTGTAATTTTCCTGAGAATTCTAAACTGGTTGTTAATTTCACTCCCAAGAGCAGCCCCCAGTGGTCTTTGTGTGGCTCCCATAATGCAGCTATGGTGAACATCTACCCCAGGGTTTAACAGGTCACACTCTTCGGAGACACATAGTGTTTACCTCAGGTCTCTGAGTTTGTTGTGTGGACACAGGCTGAACGAAGCTGTGATTATTGAATTCTACCCTTTCCTATTCCATAAGATTATTCTGCTTTTGTTTTTATAAATACAGGACTTTATTTGCAAAAACTATTTTATATATAATGTATAAAAGATTAAAGGTATTTGAACATAGAATCCACTGACTAGCATAAATATCTGATTACATTTCATTTCTTTAGACACATTAATAATTATTAAAATGCATGTTATTTACTCAAACCTAGTAAGCAGTCAATACTACATGAATGGATGCCCTTGATCCTAGTCATGTCATAGAATTTGATATTAATCCTTTAAGTGCATATAGAGTAAATCTAAAACCAAGGGAATTATAGGATTAGCTATAATAGTTTCACATAAAAATATAATATAAACCCATAAATAAAATTTGTGATGTCCAAGTATTTATAGCATAAGCTAAATCTGTTTGTTTTAGAAGAGGATGTAGTAAACAGAAATTTATGGCGTTCTCAACATGATGCCTGCTCTCCTCAATATTTTGATGGGGATAAGGAAGAAAGTTGAAGAACCACAAGAAACAGAAGAGTATGATCGCAATATATGAGCAAACAGATAGGAAAAGAGAATTAAATGCCATGGTAGAGAGCCACCACAGTGAGGTAAGGAGCTGTGCTCTCAGAACAGTGTGGGAGTGCAGTGAGAGGTGGGAGATGGAGAGGGAGTCAGGCTGTGAGAGCTGTGTGCGAATCCTATGGCCAGAAAGGTGTTTAAAGAGGCTGGATAGAGATAGAAGCACCGTTAGAAAGAAGTCTGCTCACACTGGAACTTAAATACCACACTTTTAAAGAGCAGGCAAAGAAATGATCAGGAAAGAAATGAAAACTATTTTCAGAAAAAGGATATTTATTTCAAAGATTCTTATAACAGCTGATATTAAAAATGGGTCAATTTCCAAAGAATAGATTGGTTAATAAATCATGGCACATTCAAACACTGTGCTAAGGTGCAGCCATTATGGCTTTGATTCTGTCATTCCTAATGTGGAGTAAAGGGTACAGTATTTCTGTGTGACGAAGGTAGAGAGCAAATATCACTGGGAACAGTCCACTCAATACTGTGAAAATATCAAACACACGTATACACACATTCACACACACATACACACTCATGCACACATTCACACACATACGTATCACTGGGAACAGTCCACTCAATACTGTGAAAATATCAAACACACGTGTACACACATTCACACACACATACACACTCATGCACACATTCACACACATACACACATTCATGCATATGCACATACACACAGTCACAAACGTGCACACAGACGCACACACACAGGGTCACACACATTGTTGGATTCAGAGGAATAGTGTTGATAGCACACCTCCAGGATAGTGAGATTAAAGGTAATTATTTTCTTTCTCTCTTTTTAAAATATTTTATTTTATTGTTTTATGTGTATGTATGTATTGCCTCCATGTAGGTAAGTGAACCCATGGAATGCAATGCCTGTGAGGACAGAAGAAGAGGATGTCGGATCCTCTGGAAATGGAGTTATGGACAGTTGTTAGCTGCCATGTGGGTGCTGGGATTCGAACCCTGGTCTTCTACAAGAACAACCAGTGTTCTTAACCACTGAGTCAATTCTCCAGCCCCAATTCTTTTCTCTCTTTTCACACATGTTTATGTATGTGTTTTATAAGTTGTTATTTACTATGATGATATATTGGTTTTATCTGAAATCAGCTGAAATAAGAGAAAGGAAGACTGCATCAATGCAGCCACTATTTAACATGGACTCTGTGTGTGTGTGTGTGTGTGTGTGTGTGTGTGTGTGTGTGCAAGGATGTTTCCATTGGAATGTTTAAAAGTTTTACAAACATTGCATTATGAGAACAAATAATTTTCCCACTTTCTATTGTTTTCCTCCCTGGAATAATCAGGGTTACTAAAAATAGCCCCTGAAGGCTTGAATTTCTCACAACAGAAATACACTTCCATAAATGACCATGAGTGCAGACAATTACAAATTCCATACGGTATATAAGGACCCAGGTCTACCTCCCTCATTCTATTCACAATGATGCTAAGCCTTAAAAAAATACACTTCGTTTACCAAAGGTAATAAAAGAAATGAAGCAAAGACAAGACCAACACATGATTTCCGTCTATTTGAATTTCCTACCTGGGTATTCCACACTGTATTTCAACTATTAAAGGTGATCTGATGCAAGCTAAAGATGGGGAAAAAGACAATCTTTATCTTTAATTCATTTAAAAATTGTGAGAGAGTAGGAGAAATATGGCTTATCAAGCCCTAGAAATTTTTTTTTGTAAATTTTACATTAGAAAAATTGGACTAATTATTCCAGCTAGCAACCACATAAGGAAATTCTATCTGGGTTTAAAATCTGCTTAGAAATTAATAACATCAAGCAGTGTTTGTGTGGGTGTGTGCATGTTTATATTTCTGTATATCATACATATATAGAGATACAAAGGGTATGTATAAACCAGGAACATATGATTTTGAGTTAATACATCAAATGGATACATTCTGAGTTTAAGGTATAGACACCTGTGCCACTCACAGTCTGTACTCAGCTGTATTATTTTAAAGAAGCGTTCCAGTCATGCTGTTTGAGAATGGAATGGCTAGAGCTGGGCTGCAAAGGACAGCGTAGCCTTTAAAGTCACCCATGTGTGATGGGTTAGGGTTAGGGCTAGGGTTAGGTTAAGGTTGGTTTGGGGTAGGGTTAGGGTTAGGGTTTGGGTTAGGGTTAGGGTTAGGGTTAGGGCTAGGGTTAGGGTTAGGCTTAGGCTAAGGCTTAAGGATAAGGCTAGGGTTAGGGTTAGGGTTAGGGCTAAGGTTAGGCTTAGGCTTAGGTTTATGGCTAGGGCTGGGTTTAGGGATAAATAAAAATTTAATATTAAG
>NW_008332592.1:1193577-1201430 GCF_000622305.1 Nannospalax galili
GGGTAGGTTTAGGCTAAAATTAGGGATAGGGTTAGTATTAGGTTAGGGTTAGGGTTTGGGTTAGGGTTAGGCTTATGTTCAGGGATAGGGTTTTGGCTATGGGAAGGCAAAGGGTTAGGGCTAGGGCTAGGGTTAGGCTTAGGCTAAGGCTTAAGGATAAGGCTAGGGTTAGGGTTAGGGTTAGGGCTAAGGTTAGGCTTAGGCTTAGGCTTAGGGATAGGGCTAGGGTTATGGTTAAGGTTAGGGTTAGGGTTAGGGCTAGGGTTAGGGTTAGGCTTAGGCTTAGGCTTAGGCTTAGGGATAGGGCTAGGGTTAGGGTTAGGGTTTAGGTTCGGTTCGGGTTAGGGTTATTGTTAGAGTTAGGGTTAGGTTTATAATTAAGGTGGACTACGACTCTGGATGGACAGAGCTGGGCTTGCCTTTCCTCATCAATGTTTCTTCAACTACCCATTTTTAAAGAAGAGGTTTTGAAGAATAACTTATTTCTAGACCACATTAGTTTTTAAATTTTCTAAGCAGAGATGAATATTAAGTAGTTAAAAAGTAAACAGTGCTTTGTTGCCAAAGAACCTTTAGCACTGCAGATGAAAACTTCAGATTCAAAGCCTCCCCACCCCCAGGGTAGCCCACGCCTGGCCCCTGTCCTGTTTTGTACACTGTACCCTGCAGAGAGTAAATTTGTTCCCGATTTTCTTTTCCTTCACTTGCTGAAGTCATGAAATGTTTCCTTTCCTCTTACCATTCTTGGGAGCTCTGTGCTCAATGCATATGCTCCAACTTCTGAAAACACGGGCATGCTTTCTCTTTCAGGTTTTCTAAAAAATCATTCAAAGAAGCAGCAAATAAAATCAAGGAACAGAAATGAGAATATACTATCTTGCTCCATGTATGGGGGAAGAACAAAAACTGAGGCCTATTAATGTTTATCAGTCTTTTGATTATAATCTCATTAAGTTAAAATCATTAAGTTTGAAATTTCTTATTGGATCTATTTAGTTTGGGGGTGGTGCACATGTGGAGCTCAGAGGACAATTTGTGTGAGTCTGTTAAGCCCTTTCACCAGGTGGGCTCTTGTTTAAAACTCAGGTCATCATCAGGCTTGGTGGCAAGCTCCTTTGTGTGCTGAGCCAGTTCTATGGCATCCCTTAAGTTTTATTGGTGTTATCATTCCACACATTTCCACAGAAACTCCAGTGTAATTTCACACCAATGAGGAGTCAGCCTGTGGCAGAAGGAACATGGACTTGTGCAGAGTAGCTTTCCCACCACACAGTGTGAGATCCCTATGCCTGGCCCCTCAGGAGAGGCTGCTGGGTCTTTAGGCTGACAGCTTTGCCCCAACAGAATGCCAAGACTGCTGGAGGGCCCAAAAGTCAACCAACTTCTCTCATACCAATCGTGGTAGATGTTTTACATCTACCAAGATGCTATTTAAAGTGCTCATCAAATGTTATTTCAAATGTTCTGCAGAACTAAGAGGAAGATCAAATTTTATTTATTTTTTCCCCAAATAAAATTTTGTTGACGAAGCAATGGAATTCACTCCAACAAATCTTATCTTTTCAAGCAATTGTGGCCTTTTGAATTTTCAGTGAACTTGATTACTTGATTTGTTTAAGAAGTCATTGGTAATTTCTCTCTGTTAATTTGCAGGGAAATTAAACTAAGAGCCCACTGAATGTATAGTCTATGATAGTCTCTTAAATAGAAATATATACAAAGGGTTTACATATGCATGAAGTCAAAACATTGAAAGTTCCTTGGTAATTATGCTGCAATTATTATTACATTTAAAACAATACCTAAAGGCATATTAAATCAAGACTATATGTTATAGTTTATTTTAGGGTATAATTAGACAATTTTGAAAACTGAGCTTTGAAATATAAGTTTATTAAAATGTATTATTTCCTATATAAAAGCCTTCTTATGCAAATATATGTACATATTTTCAGCAGTTGTTGTGCATTGGATGAGCTATTTAAGCAACTTATTTTACTTAACATTTCCTTATTAGAAAAAAAAAAAAAAAAGATGACCTGGAACCTACCTCAGAGATGTAGGTGGAACTGTATGAACAGAAAATTGTGCACTGCACTGAGCCAGTGTTCATTATTATTATTATTATTATATTTCAACAGATGAGTAATTTAATTACATGAAGAATTAATTTTTTAAAATGTGAAATGCATATGTTATTAACCTAGAAACACAGTTAAGTATAATATTTGACAATGAATAATCCCTATCAATATACATATTTGATAGTGAATCATCTCCATCATGTATTTAAAATACCTATACAAAAGAATTTTGAAAGATTTTACCATAGAAAAATAATAGACATTTGAAGAAGCAGGAATTTTTAACCTTATTTTTACATGGAATGAGGTACATATAAACTGAAACTTAAAGTATACATTTTAATGTTTTCATACACCAATTAAAATGAATTTTATAATTACTATTAAAAACTTGTTTTTTGACACTTTCATACATGTGTATAATGAATTTTGCTTAATCTCACCCCCAACCTCTCTTATCTTTCCCCATCCCTGTCAATGTTCCAACCTCCCTACAAATGCCTTTCCGGCATTCATATCTTTTGGGTTTGTTTTGGGATTCACTGAGTTTAACCAGGGTCATCTGTGACAATAGGGTTGGAGCTTAGTCACTGGAGCCCGGGGAGCAAGTGAAGATAAGACCTGCTCTTCCTCAGTAGCTCAGTAGGGAGCAGTGGGATCCTGTGCGATGTCTCTGCAAATAAAATTTTTGAAAAATAGGGCTACCAGGATGGTTCAGTGGGTAAAGCTGCACCTGCCTCCATGCCTGAACAACCTGAGTTTGATACCTGGCACCCATGTGTTAGAAGGGGAGCCCCAATTCCTACAAGTTGTCCTCTGAGTTCCACAAGCTTGCCATGGCACAAACAGATGCACACACCCATACACATACATGCACACACACACAAAATAAATGCAATAAAGCTTTTAAGACATTTATAATTTTAAGATATCTTTATATATATTAAAATTTTACGTGTATGAGTATTTTGCCTGTATGTATGTAAGTGTTCTTGTGTCTTGCAATGCCTGGGATGGCCAGAAGAGGGTATCAAAATCCCTGAAACCAGAGTACTCTGCAAGAGCTGTCAGTGCTCTTAACCACTAAACCATCTCTCTAGCCCTTATGAATTTTCAAAACAGGGCCTGGACAGATGGTTCAACAGTTAAGACCACTGACTTCTTCTTACAGAGGACCTGGGTTTGATTCCCAGCACCCACATGGTGGCTAACCGTCTGTAACTTCAATTCCAGTGGTCCTTGACGCCTTCATCTGACCTCTGCAGGCATTGCACAACATGGGTGCACTTACACACATGCAGGCATAACACTCATATACATAAAATAAAAATAAATAAAATATTCAAAAAAATTTTTAAATAAAAATTAATAGTTAAAAATAGTATTTCATTTTTTTAGATCTGAAAAAAAGACTAGAAACTGATTCTTGTAAAAACACATTAAAGCAAGGCATGGTGGCACATACCTGTGGTCACAGCAATCAGGAGGCAGAGGAAAGTGTATTTCTGTGAGATTGAGGTCAGCCTGGTCTACATAGTTCCAGGCCACCAGCTAGCTAGGGCTACAGGGAAACCCTATCTCAAACAAAACAAAACAAAACAAAGCAAAGCAAAGCAAAGCAAAACAAAACAAAACAAAACAAACAAAACAAAACAAAACACAACAAAACCAAACAAAACCCAAAACCAAACACACATGGGCGAACACACACACACACACACGCACACACACATATACACATGCAAACACAGTTAGTGCAATAGTGAAACAAAGGGGGATTCCTATTGAATATTAGTTAGCAATTTTGTGGGCAAAACTTCCATTTCATACAACTGAAATACGTTCTTAAAGTTTTGAAAAAATGGCCAAATTACTAAGACAACCCAAATGATGGATGTCATGTAAACTATGAACTGGTTCTTCTCATGAGAAGACCCACAGCATGGTGTCCACTACACTGAGGTAACATGAAAGGAGGGTAATAGGAACCAGTAAGCTTCTTGAGGACAGTCATGTGAGACAGGAACAACAGACTAGATCATGATCTGTAATATTTAAATTTTGTTTCCTATTGTTACCACAACCTTACATAAGAAAGGACTTTATATGTGTGTTTGTAAGAGAAGAAACTTTGAAAAACTGTATATATATATATATTCTATTTGCATTAGACTGATTGAGAACAAATGCTGGTGTGTATGTGCCAGGAACATTATCCATTATGAGTGAGAGTCTAAAACTGGAGCTGCCACTATGGGGAAAAAAGTGGAAATTCCTCAATAGGCTAGAAATGACTCATATGATTCAGTACACCAATCAAGCTGAAGGATAGTCTGAATGATCTAAAGTAGGAATGGAGGGAAAGACACCTGGAGGGTGCTTGAGTCTGGGAAGCTGGGATAGAGATATATATGGTGTTCAAATGGAGTTAACATATAAGAGGAGAATGCCTCTTCCAGACATCATACAAAATCAAAAAAAAAAAAAATTCCAGTGTCAACTATGGGGTACCTTTTTGAGTTGTCGATCAATGGATCCCATAGACCCCCTAAAACATTACAGACTATTGCCATTGCTCTTGGTTAGACTCTACTGTGGAAAACACCATATCCTTGAACCATAGAACAAAGAGAAATCAAGCTAGGTTCTTCATTCCTATTGGGTAGCTTTCAGAGTGCTACATGGTTCAATTCATGATGCTGCAGGAGACAGCCAATCAACAGTTTTACCCAGCTGTGAAACCTACAAGCTATAGTAACAGCCTGCCTGGGATATGCTCACTGGTGCGATAGTGGCACGGATGCTTGGGAGTAACCACCCAATTTCTGCTTTGATTTAAGGCCATGTTCCTAAGATAGAACTCATGCCTGGTTCTGTCAATTGGGCCAAAAACCTATGGCTGACTTAAAGGAGAAGTTCCTACTATTATTCTCCTAAATGGGGCAGAAAGATTGTAAAAGTTAGAGGTAGTAGACATCTGCAGCAAAACTGTCCTTCCCAGGCATGGCATGACTCAGTTGCTGTGATTACTTTCTGAAGATCTGTGGAAGATCAGGCAAACCAAGTAGCAGCGTGGAAGAGGAACGACTCATGAAATCCCACATCTAGTTGAGGAGATACAACTGATAGGTGCTGGCAGATTGAGAGTCGGTTTTCTTCATGGATGTCATTCTGGAGGTGCTACCCATGCTCCAGTAGATAGTCCTATACCCATGGCCCTTCAGGCAGCTGAGCAACTCTGTGGATTTGAAAACAAAACCTATGAAGTTGGGAGGGAAAGTAGAAAGGATATAGGGGAGGAATTGGAGATCGGAGGTTGAGAAGATTTGAAAAAAACACATTACATGTACATATGAAAGTTTCAAACAATAAACAGAATTTGCAAATAAGAGCGGATTAAGGACTCTAGTTCCATGGGGTGGACCTAGAGACAGACTTTTCCCACTCATGTACGGCATTCATTAGGCAAATAGAGAAGGTAAAGATGACAATCAATAAACTTCCTCACTGCCTCAGTCCTTCATAGACCCAAATTGCTTAGCAGACCTGGGGTGATTCAAGCTAAAGTCTCATTAAACCAACCAGAATCCTATGCATTGTGATGGCTGAATAAATGGAGTTTCCTGGCCCCCAAATGAACTGTGTTCTTCAGTGTATAGACAAAGGAGAAGTGTATAACAAGGTCATAAACAAAGATATTATATCCTAGGGCAGCAGGCTGTCTCTGAGAATAGAACACAAGGCCTTTTTTACTAGTGTGCAGCTCAGACTTAGTCCTAACTCCTACAGAGACTAGCCAGGAACGCCAAGGGAAAAGTAACTAAAAGAATATCTAAAACATAGTGCTAAGAGCCAGCCATAAGCAAAGTCCAGCTGCATATTGGCTCCTAATTCAGTCTGTCATATTGTAATCAATGTGCTACTGCTATTTTATTGAAATGTATAGATTTTAGGTTATTTAAATAATTAAGAATTTTCATAGAGTTTTACAAATCTGAAATACAATCTTCTTCAATAGCTATGTATTAAAAATGTCTGTGGATCTTCAAAGTACATATGAAAACTTTAATAGAGAAAATAGTGTTAAATTTAAAAATGAATGGAGGGAGCCAGGCGTGGTGGCGCACGCCTGTAGTTCCAGCACTGGGGAGGCAGAGGCAGGTGGATCTCTGTGAGTTCGGCCAGCCTGGTCTACATAGTGAGTTCCAGGACAGCTGGGGCTACAGGGAGACCCTGTCTCAAAAAGACCACCCCCCAAAAAAAGAAAAAAAAAGAATAGAGGGTGAAATGGAAGGTGAACAGAGAAATAGAGCGAATGTGAATCTCCTAGAAAAGGGAAATGCTTACCCTACAAACACAGAGCTCAGCGAGTTAGCTAAGGACAATGCCATGTGGACTGCAGTTTTAGAATGAGTCTTCACTGACTGTAGAGATTGGAATCTGTAGTGATTCCAGAAGGACTCACCCATTGTATTCAAGAAATATTTGCTGAGTAGGTAACATAACAGACATAGTTTTAGAAATAGTCCTCAAGTAGATTATACACTAGTATATAAAAAGAGACAACTAAATTTTAAACAAGAGCATATGTATTCAAGTTGAATATGATGGTAACAACTAGAATCCCAGCACTTAGGAGGTTTGAAGCAAGAATATCATGAATTCAAGATCATCCTGTGCTAGCAACATAGTGAAACTCTCTCGAAAGAAGAGGAAGGACAGTAATAAAGACTTCGATGTGGAGAAAAAATAGAGTAGAATGTGGACTTTATGAAATTTCTTAAGAGAAAAAGACATCTCTGAAGGCCAACCTGAAGGATAGTCTGAATGATCTAAAGTAGGAATGGAGGGAAAGATACCTGGAGGGTGCTTGAGTCTGAGAAGCTGGGATGAGGATTCTCATCCCACCTGGAAAGCTAGCTTTCTAGGATTGTGTGAGAAAGCCTGGGACAGGAGCACTGAGATGAGGAGATAAATTTGAGTGAATAGTTTTCCCGAGTTATGTTCATTAACAGCAAGGTGGACAGGAAGAGAAAGAAAAAGCAAGTGGTTTACATTTAAGGTATTTAAGTATGAGAACAAATGCACTTTTTGTTTTTTGGTTTTGGCTTTTTGAGACAGGATCTCCCTGTAACCCCAGCTGACCTGGAACTCACCATGTAGACCAGGCTGGCCTCAATCTCATAGAGATCTGCCTGCCTCTGCCATGTGTGTACTCGGATTGAAGGCATGCACTACCACATCTGGCTCAGATGCACTTTTGAATATTTATTTCTCAATGGCATAGAAAGTTTATTCAATAGAATATGACTGGAATAAGGAAAATGGGCATAAAACTGGACCACTACTTCACAGGTTCTCAGGAGAGAGTGTTCTGGATTTAGGAAAGAAAGCTCCTGTGGAAATGTGGCAAAGGGAACTGATGCTGTAGAGGATGTGGCATTGAGTGGACTTCATTCTTGCTTGTCTGGCAAGGGGAGATGAGGCCAACTCAGGGGAGATGTATGGATTTCTAACCTGGGCACATGGATAGGTGTTGTTGCTCTCCATTGACATAAAGAACTATGGTCGAGAGGGTGACAAAAAGTTATTTGTGTAAATGTGGCAAAGGGAACTGATGCTGTAGAGGATGTGGCATTGAGTGGACTTCATTCTTGCTTGTCTGGCAAGGGGAGATGAGGCCAACTCAGGGGAGATGTATGGATTTCTAACCTGGGCACATGGATAGGTGTTGTTGCTCTCCATTGACATAAAGAACTATGGTCGAGA
>NW_008332592.1:1203399-1206277 GCF_000622305.1 Nannospalax galili
AACATGCTAAAAGAGGAATGACAATAATAAATAAATCCATTCACGACTGCCTAATAAAAGAGCCATGTTTAAAACTAACCAAGGAAGGGAAAGCCCTCTGCAATGAAAAGTTGAAAGAATGGAAGAAGCGACTAGACAGAAAGGCCCTCCGTGTTCATGTATCCACACCTATCAGTCTTATAAAATGGCTATCCTCACTCAAAACAATCTAGAGAGAGACTCAGTAAAACCTCCTTTAAAATTGTTATTCTTCAAAGACATGGAAAATAAAAACCAACTTAAAATCATATGGAAGCAAAAAGGACCAAAAGCCAAAGCTGAGCAAGAAGAACAGAGTTGTAGGTGTGTGAGACCCCACTTAGCGTTACAGCACAGAGTCGGCATAGAGTGATACTGTAGGTCTGTGAGACCTCACTTGAGTAGCACTGCAGAGCCAGTGTAGAGCAATGTTGTAGGTCTGTCAGACCTCTCTTAGCATTATACCACAGAGCCAGTGTAGAATGCTGCTGTAGGTCTGTCAGACCTCTCTTAGCATTATACCACAGAGCCAGTGTAGAACGATGCTGTAGGTCTGTCAGACCTCACTTGAGTAGCACTGCAGAGCCAGTGTAACAGAACCACATGGCTCAAAAAGAACATGTAGAGTAATGGGAGCGAGCAGAAGACTGGGATACAAACCCACACAGCTAGAGCAATCTGAGCTTTACAAACATGTCAAAAGTACAAGCTGGAGGGAAGACTGTTTCTTCAACAAATGGTGCTGTGGAAATAGAATATTCAAATATAGAAGAATGAAATTACATTTATATTGCTTGGCCTCTATAAAAATCAACTGCAAGTGAGTTAAAGTCCCTGCTCTAAGACCCTGAAACGGATAGAGGAAACAGTAAGGAAAATATTTCAAGATAAGTGCGTAGACAGGGCTTTCTGAACAGGACTGAAGCTGCTTAGGAAATGACAGCAAAAGTTAACAAGTGGGATTTCATGAAATTAAAAAGTTTCTGCACAGCAAGGCAGGTAATTAAGTGAAGACAGTCTAAAGAATGGGAGAGAGTTTTGCCAGCTATACATCTGACAGATTAATAGAATATACAAAGAACTCAGAAATATGAATAACTAGAAATCAAACAACCCAATTAATTAATAGAAGCAATGAAATGACAGTTCCCAAAAGACAAAATAGAAATAAATGCCCAATATCAGGGGCCATAAAATGCAAACAAAATTATTTTGAAATTCCATCTAACCCTAGTCAGAATGGGTTCAGACAGGAAACAGCTAGCAACAGATGTCCGGGAGAGTGCAAACAAAACGAAACTTTTGTTCACTGTTGGTGGGAATGCAAAGCAGTGCAGCTGTTACTGGAGAGTCGGAGTTCCTTTTTGTGGATTCTTAGTTGCCTTAATGAAAGAATTTTAAATTGAACTCAGAAGAAGCTCCAGGACTATTTTATTGTAATTTGAGAGAAAAACAAGAGGACAGGCAAGGTGTAAACCTCAGCAGCTTCCAGAAAAAAGAAAGGAGATGGACAAGAAGAAGAGATAGCTGTGTCTTTTGAGCTAGGGTCTAAGAAATAGGGCAGATTCAGTCATGGAGCTCGGCAAGCACCTGTACAAAGTGTGCTAGTTACTTTTCTGTTGCTGTGACAAACACCATGACCAAAGTCAACTTGGGAAGGCAAAGGCTTACTTCAGCTCACAGCTCATCCCAGACAGAAGCCAAGGCAGGGATTCCGGGCAGGGGCTGGAAGCAAGAAATGCTGGAGGAGCCTTCTAGCTGGCTTGCTTTCCCTGGCTTGCAGCTACTGTCTTATACAGCACACACCTGCCTACCTACCTAAACATGGCACTAACTACCTAGAGATGGCACTGCCCACACAGGACTGAGCCCTCCTGCATCAATTTATCAGTGAACTCAATGACCATCAGTGAACTCACAGAGATAGCTACAGGACAATCTGATGGAGAGAATCCCTCAACTGATGATATTCTGTCTTCCCTGGTGTCTCTAGACACGTCAAGCTCACGTGAACTAACCCACACAGAGGAGGTCCTCAGAGAAACTGTGAGAATGCCCAGAGGGTCAGAGCCAATGCCCATCTCTTTAGCATGACATCACATGAATTGGCTTTCGGGTGTTATTATGGCCATATGATTGGCAGACTCAGTTGGATGAATTCTTGGTGGTTCTGTTTTGTTGGCCTTTTTGAGATAGGGTCTCCCTGTAGCCTCAGCTAGCCTGAAACTTGTAGCCTCGGTCTCACAGATACCTGCCTGCCTCTGATCCCCAGTGCTGGTACTAAAGGTGTGTGCCACCACACCTGGATTTTGGATGAACATTTAAGAAACAATAGTATAAAATATTCTAATTTGGGGAGCAGATCAGAATGCCATGTCTCCTCAACCCATGGCCAGATGTAGAATTCATTCTTTTAACCAGGGATAAATGGCTTTCTCTTATTGGGTCTCAACAAAGCCCTGAGAGCTCCACATTTCCAAATGGTATTTTAAGTCTTAAGGAGGACAGGAAAAACTGATAATTCCCTTTCTAGTGTCGAGAGGGAAATGGGAGGTGGGGTTCAAAGCAGACCATAAGGGAGGGGTCTCAGGCTCCAAGGCTAATAATCACTGTCTAACCAACTAACACAGCTACAGTGGATATAAATATGGAAATCCCTAAATACATAAAAATAGAGCTACCATATAATGCAGCTATACCATTGCTGGTATATTTCCTATTCCCAAAGACAAATCAACACATCACAGAGTTACTTGCACATCAGTGTTTATTGCAAAACTATTCACAGTATCTGTATCCCAGGTGTGTGGCAACAGACAAATGGATAAATAAATGTGTCATATACATATATATATATATG
>NW_008332592.1:1207766-1210699 GCF_000622305.1 Nannospalax galili
CTCCCTGTAACCCCAGCTGACCTGGAACTCACCATGTAGACCAGGCTGGCCTCAATCTCATAGAGATCTGCCTGCCTCTGCCATGTGTGTACTCAGATTGAAGGCATGCACTACCACATCTGGCTCAGATGCACTTTTGAATATTTATTTCTCAATGGCATAGAAAGTTTATTCAATAGAATATGACTGGAATAAGGAAAATGGGCACAAAACTGGACCGCTACTTCACAGGTTCTCAGGAGAGAGTGTTCTGGATTTAGGAAAGAAAGCTTCTGTGGAAATGTGGCAAAGGGAACTGATACTGTAGAGGATGTGGCATTGAGTGGACTTCATTCTTGCTTGTCTGGCAAAGGGAGATGAGGCCAACTCAGGGGAGACGTATGGATTTCTAACCTGGGCACATGGATAGGTGTTGCTGCTCTCCATTGACATAAAGAACTATGGTCGAGAGGGTGACAAAAAGTTATTTTAACATATTGAATTTTAAGTGTCAGAAGGTTATCTAAGCATTTCTTCAGCTGTTCAAAAGGAAGATAGAAACTAAGTTTATATTTAGGAAAGAAACAGGATTAAAGAGAAAATTATATATACCATCTGCAAATACATACAGCTATGCTTAACCAGAGAGTCAAGCATGCATCTGAAATGATCAGGCAGGCTTTGTTTTCACAGACCACCAATAAATACCCAGGGAGAAAATCCACAGTTTTTTTTGGCATTCTCAAAAATGATTAACAAGACCTGCTAATATGAAATTATTTAGAATAGATGATAAAGATATTCTAGAGCATATGACACGTTTAGTATAGAAATAGAGAGGCAGACCTTGAATGTACATCAGCACCTAGGGGTAGACCACAGTAGAGCAATGCTCAGAGAATACAAATTCTATTCCAGCAGAAAATGAGGGGTGTCTGTAGCTCTGACTACAGACATGGAGCCCTGAGGACCTTGACCGGCCATAACGCATATTAAGTAAGTATTGATCAAGGACCACACTATGCCTTTCTGGTGTTCAGCAGAGGTCCAGGTGGCCGTTTACCCTGAAACTTCAGTTTTCCAATGCATAGAAGTCACTGAGGTCCAGTTTTCTTTTTCTTTTTCTTATAAGTACAGAGACAACTTCCCCACACTACATATCGGACCCAAAATAAGAAGTCCTTGGATTAAAAAAAAAAAAAAATCTCAGAAAATAACGCCAAGTAACAATAAATAGGGCTGCATGAAATTAAAAAATAAAATCTCCTATAATAAATAGAATGAAGAGACAGCTTACAGATTTGGAGAAAGTCTTTGCTAGCTGTACATGTGACAAAAGATTAGTATTTCAATATATAAGGAACTAAATACTGGTAACATCCAAACAATTCAGTGAGTAAATGGACCAGTGAAATCAACATGCAGTTCTCAAGCAGAAAAAATTAGTAAACATCCTTAGTCATCAAGAAAATCTTTCTAATTAAACCACCTAGAGAGTCCATCTTACTGAGGTCAGAAAGCAGTCGTAAAGAAGGGAAACCAAATTCTGGCAAGGATGGGAGGAGAAGGAAATCTTTATACACTGCTGGCAGGAACGTGAAGTAGTAAAGTAGATACGGAAATTAACAGACTGGTTTATCAAAAAATTAAAAGTATAACTACCACACAAGCAAGCTATGCCATTGCTGAGTACATACCTGGAGCATAAGTCAACACAGAAGAGAAGCCTTGGGTTCACAACACACAAGTCTGTGAACAGATGAATGGATAGCGATCAATGGAAGCTCACCATTGGAAGATCAATGAAAGAAGACAGTGGTGAAATTTCAGAGCATCAAATACACAGCAGAATTCTGAGAAACATTAGAAGAAATGTTAACTTCAGGAAGAAGTACAATTAAACTGAGTCTCACAGTTGCTAAGAGCAACATAAGAAAAAAATGTATTAATATATTAAAAAACAGTGTCAATGTTATTTTAAAGCAATTTTGAGTCAGCCTATAATAAATTGGTATGTTAAGGAAAAATAGATTTACGTATTACGTCATTTAAATACGACATATCTGATAATACAGCCCTTTCATAATACTTATAAAATAAAATATTTTGTGAAGCATCATTTCTTAATAAAGGGGTATGTATTTTTGGACTTTTATTCAATATAGTGCTTGAAATCTTACCTAGAGCAATAAGACAAGAGAAGGAAATAAAAAGCGTACAAATTGGAATGGAAGAAGCCAACGTACACTTATCTGCAGATCATGTAACTCTTTACCTAAGATACCCTAAAGGCACCAAGAGAAAATTCTTCAGCAAAGTGGCAGGGAAGAAAATTAATATTCAAAAGTCAATAGCCTTTCAATAAGAAACATGCTAAAAGAGGAATGACAATAATAAATAAATCCATTCACGACTGCCTAATAAAAGAGCCATGTTTAAAACTAACCAAGGAAGGGAAAGCCCTCTGCAATGAAAAGTTGAAAGAATGGAAGAAGCGACTAGACAGAAAGGCCCTCCGTGTTCATGTATCCACACCTATCAGTCTTATAAAATGGCTATCCTCACTCAAAACAATCTAGAGAGAGACTCAGTAAAACCTCCTTTAAAATTGTTATTCTTCAAAGACATGGAAAATAAAAACCAACTTAAAATCATATGGAAGCAAAAAGGACCAAAAGCCAAAGCTGAGCAAGAAGAACAGAGTGGTAGGTGTGTGAGACCCCACTTAGCGTTACACCACAGAGTCGGCATAGAATGATACTGTAGGTCTGTGAGACCTCGCTTGAGTAACACTGCAGAGTCAGTGTAGAGCAATGCTGTAGGTCTGTCAGACCTCTCTTAGCATTATACCACAGAGCCAGTGTAGAACGATGCTGTAGGTCTGTCAGACCTCTCTTAGCATTATACCACAGAGCCAGTGTAGAACGATGCTGTAGGTCTGTCAGACCTCTCTT
>NW_008332592.1:1211406-1212852 GCF_000622305.1 Nannospalax galili
TGAAAGAATTTTAAATTGAACTCAGAAGAAGCTCCAGGACTATTTTATTGTAATTTGAGAGAAAAACAAGAGGACAGGCAAGGTGTAAACCTCAGCAGCTTCCAGAAAAAAGAAAGGAGATGGACAAGAAGAAGAGATAGCTGTGTCTTTTGAGCTAGGGTCTAAGAAATAGGGCAGATTCAGTCATGGAGCTCGGCAAGCACCTGTACAAAGTGTGCTAGTTACTTTTCTGTTGCTGTGACAAACACCATGACCAAAGTCAACTTGGGAAGGCAAAGGCTTACTTCAGCTCACAGCTCATCCCAGACAGAAGCCAAGGCAGGGATTCCGGGCAGGGGCTGGAAGCAAGAAATGCTGGAGGAGCCTTCTAGCTGGCTTGCTTTCCCTGGCTTGCAGCTACTGTCTTATACAGCACACACCTGCCTACCTACCTAAACATGGCACTAACTACCTAGAGATGGCACTGCCCACACAGGACTGAGCCCTCCTGCATCAATTTATCAGTGAACTCAATGACCATCAGTGAACTCACAGAGATAGCTACAGGACAATCTGATGGAGAGAATCCCTCAACTGATGATATTCTGTCTTCCCTGGTGTCTCTAGACACGTCAAGCTCACGTGAACTAACCCACACAGAGGAGGTCCTCAGAGAAACTGTGAGAATGCCCAGAGGGTCAGAGCCAATGCCCATCTCTTTAGCATGACATCACATGAATTGGCTTTCGGGTGTTATTATGGCCATATGATTGGCAGACTCAGTTGGATGAATTCTTGGTGGTTCTGTTTTGTTGGCCTTTTTGAGATAGGGTCTCCCTGTAGCCTCAGCTAGCCTGAAACTTGTAGCCTCGGTCTCACAGATACCTGCCTGCCTCTGATCCCCAGTGCTGGTACTAAAGGTGTGTGCCACCACACCTGGATTTTGGATGAACATTTAAGAAACAATAGTATAAAATATTCTAATTTGGGGAGCAGATCAGAATGCCATGTCTCCTCAACCCATGGCCAGATGTAGAATTCATTCTTTTAACCAGGGATAAATGGCTTTCTCTTATTGGGTCTCAACAAAGCCCTGAGAGCTCCACATTTCCAAATGGTATTTTAAGTCTTAAGGAGGACAGGAAAAACTGATAATTCCCTTTCTAGTGTCGAGAGGGAAATGGGAGGTGGGGTTCAAAGCAGACCATAAGGGAGGGGTCTCAGGCTCCAAGGCTAATAATCACTGTCTAACCAACTAACACAGCTACAGTGGATATAAATATGGAAATCCCTAAATACATAAAAATAGAGCTACCATATAATGCAGCTATACCATTGCTGGTATATTTCCTATTCCCAAAGACAAATCAACACATCACAGAGTTACTTGCACATCAGTGTTTATTGCAAAACTATTCACAGTATCTGTATCCCAGCTGTGTGGCAACAGACAAATGGATAAATAAA
>NW_008332592.1:1212888-1217851 GCF_000622305.1 Nannospalax galili
ATATATATATATTGGATTTTTTCAGCTATAAAGGAATACTAGGCTATGCCATTTGCAGGAAAGTGGAAACAATTGGAGATAATCATATTAAGCAAATTTAAAAAGTATCGAAAAGACAAATGCTGCCGATTTTCTCTGATTCCTGTGTCCTAGGTTTTTAATAGATATGTGACAAACATACAGATGAGGGGAAAGTAGAAGCAAAACCACGGAGGCTAATGGTGAGGGGCAAAGGGGATGAATGTGGAGGGACGTCTGAGAACATGGAGGGTGGCAGGGTATGGTGGGGACAGAGCCAAACTATTTTATGTGATTGCAGAAAAATGTCTTATATAATTCAATATAATAATAAAATAAAATAAAATAATGGAAGAAGACATTTGATAGCCTTTTAAAGTAAGGTTTAATCATTGAGTACACCAATCCCATAATATGGAGAATTTCTTCCTAAGTTAAGAAAAATAGAAACACGTATCCCTCAGAAACCTTGTATGTGCACGCTTACAGCAACCTGATTTATAAGGGTCGATAACAAAACAACCTAAATGGCCAACAAAAGAGATGAAAATATTTTATTTCTGTACAATGAAACACTTTTCAGCAATAAGAACAATGATCTATTGATACAGAGAATGGGCTCATGAATCTTAAAAAACAAGTTCATTGATGATACATAGGAAAGAGTCCAGAATATGATTTTATTGATGTGATATTCAAGAGTACACACAACTTGCTGGTCATAATGAGTTATAGCTGTAATCCTGGCATTCAAGAGGCTGAGGCAAGAGGCAAAAGACTGAGACCAGCCTGGGATACACAGATTCTAGTTGTTTTCCCTTGCTGAGACAAACACCATGACCAAAAGCAACTTAGATGAGGAGAGGATTCACTTCAGGTCATCCCTCAGGGTCACAGTCCATCACTGAGGAGAGTCAGGCCAGGAATGTAAGCATGAAGTGAAGCAGAAACCATGGAGGAATGATGCTTCCTGGCTCTCAGGCTTTCTCATACAGCTCTGGACACCTGGCTGAGTACAGCCCACAGTCAGCTGGACCCTCCTACATGAATTAGCGATTAAGACCGTGTGCCACAGACATGCATGCCTACAGGCCAATTTGCTCTAGGCATTTTTTTTCAATTGAAATTGCCTCTTCCCAGATATGTCTATGTTTATGTTAAGTTGAAAATAAAATTAATCAGGATAGGACCTGAGTTTGGTTCTTGGCACCCATATAAGGTGACCCTCAACTACCTGTAACTCTAACTCCAGGAATCTGATGCCATCTTTTAGCCGCTGTGTACACCTGCATGCACATACACATATATATTCACAGGCATACACAAGAATAAAAACAAAACAAATGTTTAACAAAGCAGATAAGAAAATATATAAAAATATAGGGGTTGGGTAGGATTAAGTTAAATGTTAAAACTGCAATGTCAATAGGTCATATTTTCCTAATTAGAGGTTTAAATTAAAATTTCTTTTTTGAGTAACAAAAACCAAAACAAAATTAACAAAGAAACAAAAAACCCCAGGAATACAGAAAATTCTCATTATATACTATGGTGGTTATATGCAAAAATAGTTATTGTTATGTACTCTTAGTGGTGGCATAAATTGGAAGAATCATTTGTAGAGTAATTTGGCAAGATGTATGAAAATAAGAGTATGCTTTTACTGAAGAGCTTTTTCTTTGTGAATCTGATTTAGAAAAATCCAAACATATACACAAATTTATCTATGTGGACATTTATTACAATGTTTACAATACAGTATGTACAAATTGAAAATTACATATAGTCAATCAAAAATGGTTACAGAAACTTGACATAAATGTATATTATGGAATAAATTCAGCCATTACAATAATAGAGGAAATTTCAACTGGCACAGGAGGGTAAATATCGTGAGAAGTTTATGTTCACATAGGCTTATCCACAGCATAAGGAAAAGACAAGGGGGTAGACACCAAGCATTCACAGTAGCTTCTTGAGGCCTTCAGGTAGATGAAGATCATTCATATTTTGTGCTAAATATCTAGCTTCTCTTCATTAATGAGAATAAATTCATATTAATTATGTATTTGCAATTATGTATTCTTTAAAAGAAAACTAACACTGCTGGGTTTTCCATTGTCATTATTTGGAAAATACAAAAAGGGTCTTATGCCAGTGCCTAAAAGAAGAGTGCTGACCAGGAGAATGTGCCTTTAAAAGAAAACCATGATTATATTTCTACAGTACCTTTGATCAGGCCTCTCTTAAGTATCATTAAGTAAAAGATACTTTGTCCTTGTCAAAGAATGGAATCTACCCCTGGCTTTAGGTGATAGATCGGTGCTAATGGTAACAAAGCAATCAATATTCCCTAGTGAAAGGAATAAGGGACGGTCACAAGATTTTCACCTGGGATACCTGCTGTTACTCTCCTGTCTTCCCCCAGCTGCCAGTGATATTGGGAGATGTTAGAGAGTATAAGAAGTTGACGGTTAGCTGATAGTGGCTGCTCTAGCCTCCTGGTGAGCTTAACTCAGGAAAGAAGGGCGAGGAAGAGTCACCAAAGCCACCCCAAGCTAATGGCTTAAGTTTATTGTGTTACATGTAAAAAAAAATAAGGAACTGTGGACAAGGGATCAGCAGAATAAGCACAGATTTATTAGGGGAAAGTGAGAGTGGGGGAATGTCCACAGGAGGAACATGGCTCTGCTGCGTTCAGTACCCTTTTATGTGGCACAATTGGATGGACATGGTGGTAATCCATACTGAGACTGGTCATTCTCTGAGCAAATTGTAGTCCACACCAGTGATTGGTCCACATTCTCTTTCGATGTTCCTTCAACCCAACCAGAGAAGCAGGAGAGTGGTCAATATCCTGGTCTCCATCACCTACTCTCCCAACTCATTTTCTCATTTTGTAGGCTGGTGATTAAGTCACTTTCTACAAGACTAAATAAAGATCTACCATGAGCTCTGCCTTTAATTCCTGTAGGAACCTAGCTCCTGGGTCACGGTTTCCAGAGTCATGGACAGAATGGAACTTTGCCATGATGTGGCAGTTTGGGGATAACTGTGCTCCTCAGAGCAACCACTCACCCATGCTCTGTAAGGAAACCCAATAAACTCATCAGCTTGCCAAGTTGGACATTAGGGGAATCATGACTATGGTCTCCGGTGCCCATCTGAGGGATAGACATTTGCTTGTATCTCCTCAGAAAAGTTAATGAAAGAACATGATTCTCAGTATTTTCAGTAGTTTCTCATGATTTGAACAGGGAATGTGTTGAGCTATTTTATCATTTCCAGAATTAAACAAGCCAAAATTATATTCTTGAAACTAGTATGTAAAACCTATTAGCTGCTATGGACACACCTTTACAAACACAAGACCTATGCATTTAGATAGTGATAAAAAAGATGGTGAATATATAAATGGGCTCAAGACAAGAACCACATGGTCATAGAGAAGAGATGGATGAGAGATTCAGAGAAGGCCTTTGACAAAATTCAACATGCATTTATGTTCAAAGTCCTAGAGGGAACTGGATGGGAAGGAACATACCTCAACATAATTAAAGCCATATACAACAAACCCACAGCCAACATCATTCTAAATGGAGAAAAATGGGAAGCATTCCCATAGAAATCAGGAGCCAGACAAGACTGTCCACTATCTCCATTCCTCTTTAACATAGTGCTTGAAACTCCTGCCAGAGCAATAAGACAAGAGAAGGAAATTAAAGAAGTAATATTGGAAAATATCAAATTATGCCTTTTTTTGCAGACGATATGATATTATATCTAAGAGACACCAAAAATTCCATTAGAAAACTCCTAGAAATTATTAACACAGTAAGAAAGTGGCAAGTTATAAAATTAATCTACAAAAGTCTGTAGCCTTTCTATATACCAATAACAAGCAATCAGAGAAGGAGCACATGAAAACACTCCCCTTCACAATAGCTGCAAACAAAAAAAAAAAATCTGGGAATAAACTTGACCAAAAACATTAAAGACCTCTACAATGAAAATTTTAAATCCTTAAAGAAAGATATTGAGGAAGACATCAGAAGATGGAAGGACCGCCCATGCTAACAGATTGGAAGAATTAATATTGTGAAATGACCATCCTACCAAAAGCCATTTATAGATTCAATGCAATGCCAATCCAAATCTCCATTTTTTACACAGTTGGAAAAAACGATCCTAAGATTCATACGGAAGCACAAAAGACCTCAGATAGCCAAAGAAACCCAGACCACTAAGAGCAATGCTGGGGAGATTACTATACCAGATTTAAACTGTATTACAGAGCCATAGTCATAAAAACAACATGATACTGGCACAAAAATAGACCCGTAGGTCAGTGGAACAAAATTGAAGACCTAAATATGAGTACATGCAATTTCAGCCACATGATATTTGAAAAAGTGGTCAAGAACATTCACTGGAGGAAAGACAGCATGTTCAGCAAATGGTGCTGGTAAAACTGGATCTCCACTTATAGAGGAATGAAACTAAACCCTGTCTTTCACCTTGCACAAAAGTCAACTCCAAATGGATCAAAGACCTCAATGTGAAGCCAGAAACTTTGAAACCATTAGAAGAAAACATTGGCAATAACCTAAAGATATAGGTGTAGGAAAGCATTTTTTAAACCAGGCATCAATTGCTCAGGAAACAATGTCAAGAATCAACAAATGGGACCTCATTAAACTAAAAAGCTTCTGTACATCAAAAGAAGCAACCAAGTAAGTAAAGAGGAAACCCATAGAATGGGAGAATATCTTCACCAGCAACACATCTGACAGTGGTTTAACACCCAGAATATATAATGAACTCAATAAACAAAGAATCAAGAAAGGAAGTAACCCAATTAAAAGATGGGCTAAGATCTGAACAGAGAGTTCTCAAGAGGTAAAGATGGCTATGAAACATCTTAAAAGATGTTCAACATCACTAA
>NW_008332592.1:1218034-1239714 GCF_000622305.1 Nannospalax galili
ATACAAATGAACCTACCATTTGACCCAGTTATACCACTCTTTGGCATATACCCAAAGAACTCATCCTATTGCAGAGACACTTGTACATCCATGTTTGTTGCTGCTCTTTTTACAATAGCTAAGAGATGGAAGCAACCTAAGTGTCCCTCAACTGATGAGTAGATAATGAAAATGTTCATTTATATGATGGAGTTTTAGTCAGTAGTAAAGAAAGATGAAATCATAAAATTTGCAGGTAAATGGATGGAACTAAAAATTTTTACACTGTGAAGTAACACAGACTCAAAAAAAAAAAAAAAAAAAAAAAAGGTGTATGTTCTCCCTTATATGTGGATCCTAGCAGCAAATCCTGATAAGTGAGTATGTGTCCAGACATAACTACAGGAACCAGGATAATGGAAAGGAAACAGGGAGGTAAAGGAAAAGAAAGAATCTGAAAGAGAAGAACAATAGGAAACAGGCCTTAATAAGGGGGATATGGACAAAAATGGGGTTATTTTAAGGGGAGGGGGGAGGTAAGGTTATACAAGGAGCCTAAGGGATAAAGGGAAAGAAGGCGATCAAGAGAGATGGGACCATAGGAGAAGGGTATCATTAAGGGAGAAATGGGAAAAATGGACCCACCTTAAATGGGGAAACCATGGTGGAAGATTTTGATAATGAGAGAGATAAATTGTGGGGACCTAAAGGCCCCACCTTTCATAAGGTTTGAAAGGAAGTTACTGGGGGCGTGGCCTGGCTTGCTTTGAAAGTCTGAAGAATACTTCTGCACTGCTGAGGAGTGCGTGATCAGTGCGTGTCCATCCTTAAGATACATCCTCTGGGGGGAGGGGGGAGTTCCAGGTGCCTTTATAAGCTTTGTAACACCTGCAATAAATGAGTCCCTGCCTGACTAGACTCCCCGTTGCATCTGAGTGTCCCCGGGTATTGGGGGTGGCGTGGGCTGGTGAATGGCATGCTTACTCATCCCCAATCATAACCTCCCTGGGGGTCAGTGGTTTGAACCCCCAGCAACTGGCACTCAATGTGGCTCTTGAAGGAAGGTTAAAAGAAGAAAAGAAAGAAGGAAGAAAGAAGGGAAACGGATTGGGGCCAATCAGAGGAAGTTCATGGTAAGCAAGACCCTAAATATGGGTAATGCAAATTTTAAGTTTGAAGACCTAGCGCTTAAAGCACTGAGAGATATGCTCAAAAGCAGGGGATTGGATTTGTCAGATCCTGTAGCTCAAAAGGTTTGGGCAGAGGCGGTTCATTTGGCTCCCTGGCTACTTGGGGCTAATATTTTTACTGGGGATACATGGGAATCATGGAAAGAGTTTGAGGAAGAAGGCAGAAATGCAACAGAAGTGAAACCAAAAGCGACCAAAGTAACAAGCTGCACCTCTGGCGTACCCTGGCCAGCTTCAGAGCCTCCCCGCGGAAGGGCAGGGTGGAGCGGAGTGCACGGGGCAGGCAGCGAAAGCCACCCACCCCACCTGCCTTGAACTGATGCATGTGCGCGGGCCACACCCCAGCCAGCACCGGTCTGGGTCAGGGGCCCTTGTGAAAGCTGGGCGGGACCTGCGGTGGCCGCCGGGCACATTTAAAAAAACAAAACAAAAAACAAAAACAAAACAAAGAAAACCACCTTTGGTGATGCTCTGCAACTGGCTCTAGGACAGCTGAAAAGGCCCAGGGGAAGGTGGCTTGGGGAGGGGCCCTGCCCCTTCAGTTCGGTGGCTGGCCAGGGAACCACCATGCCCTGAGTGCTACAGCCCTGCAGGCAGCAGCACTCGCCAAATCCAGGGCTGAGGGAGCCCTTAGTAAAGCCTACAATGTTTTCACTGACTGGGGCAGATGTGGAGAAACCAAAAAGCAGCTCAATTCAAGGAACTCACGGCCATTGCTTTCTGACAGTATTCAGACTCATACACTCCTTAAAGAGAAAGAAGACCCTATTTCTCACAGCATCTTAGGGGGCACCAAGGATTGCCTGGGCTTTTATCCCAAGGCAATGCAGAGGCAGACAAGATGGCTTACAGGTGCTGCCTCTGCAACAGCCAGGGGTAAACCCCAGGCGACTCAAGCCCAATTCCTTGTGGCAAATGGATGTCACACACTATGCTCCTTTTGGAAAGCTTAAGTATATTTTCGTGTCCATCAACACATTCTCACATGCCTGTTGGGCTACCACTCATACAGGATAGAAGTCTAAACATGCTCAGTCTCATTTTCTCCAGTGCTTTGTAACCATCAAAACCTAAAACTTCAATTACAAAAACAAAAAGGGGGAATAAGCCCCCACCAACAGTTGGGTATGGCCTAATTCTCTATTAATGTTCTTAATTTTCAAAAACTTCAGTTGGAATCCCTGTTTCAGAAGCATTGGGGATGACAGGAGCAGAGACCTGAGGTACGGGTAAGATGGAAGGATCCCATTATGGGGCAATGGAAAGGACCAGATCCATTATTAACCATGGGTCGAGGCTTTGGGTGTGTCTACCCTACAGGAGATTCAAACCCCATACGGGTGCCTGCAAAAAACCTTAAGTGGGTAGGTCAGGAGCCGACTGACTAGCATGATGGTCCATGGACAATAGTTCATGAGACAAAATTCTTCTCTTTATTTATATCCATCTGAGGTAAAGGACTCAGTTCCTTGAATTCATTGCCAGTCAGCCTCTTTGACAACTGGCTGATTGGCTAAAAGGTACATGGTCTCAGAAGTATTTCAACTTATCCTATGCCATGACTTGCTCTGTTTCTCTTGCTAATGCTTATCTTTAAGTGTCTTTACCAGATAATTCGGCTTCAGAGGACCCTTGGAACTGCCACGGCCCACCTCCTCATGATTACAGACTTCCCCAGGACCCCCTCTGGTTGCCCATGCTTGGCTAACCGAGTTAGGCAGAGACTAAGACTGTCACGGGCTGGCATTACCCATGTGGCTGCCCTTAATCATGATGCATTTTTAGCCAAGGATGGGTAAGATGTCCCATGACAAGTACTCCTAAGACAGGACATGCACATGGCCAGGTGCATGATCCAATGACGGGCAAGGCTTGGTCAGAGGTGACACAACCTAAGACAGTCAAAAATGCATAAGATTAGAGGAAGGAGATAGCCATCTCTCCTCAGGGAGCCGTCTATGAGGTGGGTAACCCGTGAAATAAAGCCAGTCTGGCCTTAAAATAAAAATAAAAAGAGGGATATGTGGGGACCTAAAGGCCCCACCTTGCATAGGTCAGAAAGGAAGTTACTGGGGGCACGGCCTGGTTTGCTTTGAAACTCAAGAATACTTCTGCACTGCTAAGGAGTGCATGATCAGCATGTGACCATCCTTAAGATATACCCTCGGGGGGAGGGGGGAGTTCCAGGTACCTTTATAAGCTTTGTAACACCTGCAATAAATGAGTCCCTGCCTGACTAGACTCCCCATTGTGTCCGTGTCCCCGGGTAATGGGGGCAGTGTGGGCTGGCGAACGGTGTGCTTACTCATCCCCAATCATCACTGCATTGGGGGTCACTGGTTCGAACCCCTGGCAATAAATAATGCCTAACTAGTTTAAAAAAAAAACAGAGGGAGCCATATTAGTCCAAAAACTTATTGACAAATTATACACACATCTAGATCAAGGACTATAATATATGTCTAGGCAAGGTTTATCTGAGAACGTTTGGTCTTTGCCCAAGCTTTATCTACATGGCACATGGTAATTAAAAGTACCAGGCTGGTAGAACTAACTTTCTTGGATGTCTAACAGCCGTACTTTGAGGCCTATACTAATTTGGTCAGAGGGACACAAAGGACAGTTTTTGCTCTTTGGCCTCCTAGGTTGAATAAGTTCCAGGGAACTATGAGCATGTCCCAAAAAGGTCCTGTAACTGAAGTGAGTCACCTGTCCTCTTGATCAAGGAGGCCATGGAGACCCCATCAAATGGACTTGAACCAGTGTCCAGTCTATGAAGAGGAGGGTCAACACAGTGGAACTATTTCCTCCATGCTCCCAAGCAAAGCCAGCTGTGGTCGAGCAGGACATTTGACATCTTCACATAGATGGACCTGGTAAAAGAAAGGATCCAGGGGCTCCTCCAAAGCCCATGTCACCCCTGAAAACAGATCCTCAAATGGCCTTAAGAGTAAAAATAAAATGGTTTATCTGGGCCAACTGCATGGTCTTAAACACCCAACAGGAAAGTATGACCAAAGATTAAAGGGTCAATATAATTTTTTAAGAATCCATATGTATAGATAAAGCTTACATAACAAGAAACAAGGCCAGACAGGAGATACCTTCTTTTGAGTTGTTGGCCAAGAGACTCCGTACAGTAACCCAGCATAGAACTGGGAAAATGAACAGCAGACCCCAATCTTATCTAAAGGAATATTGACAACTAGATGAGGAACAGCTGATCTTCCTAAAACAAGGATCTCTAGATAGGCTGACTAGATTCAGCAGATGGACAAGCACTGGGGGACGGTTAGGGGCACTGACAACACAGTGAATAGTAACAGGGATGACAGAGTACATGGGCTCCAGTGACGGGGGAGGGCTATGGGAGAGTGCCATTTGGGAAGTGGGTATATAGATAAATCAGATTATTTAGGATGTTCTGCATGATATGCACACACAAAAATCAACAAATGAAAAATTGAGTCATATTTGAGGAAGAAGCATAAAAGTTTGCTTCATGTTAATTAGTAGAGGTGATAAACATTACCATTGAAATCTACCTAATGACTTTATATCCATATTCAGGTGCCAAGGATTCAAGTGTAACCGACTGTGACTAGTAATAATCAGATACATAGAGATTAGAGACACATGTGCAAACATCTAAGTATTAGTAGCATTAAAAATGAGTCTTTTGCTGGGCGTGGTGGTGCACACTTTTAATCCCAGCACTCGGGAGGCAGAGGCAGAGGCAGGCAGATCTCTGTGAGTTCAAGGCCAATCTGGTCTCCATGGTGAATCCACTACAGCTGGGGCTACAGGGAGACCCTGTCTCAAAAGACCAAAAAAAAAAAAAAACCCAAAACAAAAGTTTCCATGAAAGAACTAGGGAGCCAGAGATCAGACTAAGAAATAAACTGGGGCATCAGCATAGGGCTGCTTACTGAGATGGGAGACTGGAAGGACTGGAGCAGAGAGGAGGCAGGAGAGACCAATACAGTAGAGAAGGGACAGGATACAGGCGTGCCATAGACTCGCTTGTATAGAACTACACAGAGTTCATCTAGCAGCAGTTTGCCTTAAAGCACAGGCTGATTTTTGCTGGGCTCAGGGAGGATGATCAAAGGAAACACCAGACTGATGAAACGTTGGTTTTGAAAGATGCTGAATATTGAAAGCTACAATGTTTTGTTTTTGAAAAATTATAGGTAATATGTTTTCATCAAATATTATACATATTTAAACCCCATCATCAGACATCAATTCTTATTATTCATTTAAATGTGAATAATTCATTATGCTTCTAAAATTAACTACGCATAAAATCCATAACAAATTAAATTCAATAATTAAATCTAAAATGAAAAGAAATTGAAGTGGGAATCCATTTTCACCCTCTTTTTCTTTCTAGAATTTCAAAAGAGCCAAAGTAAGGTGCATATGTATACACACATACAGAGAGAGAGAGAGAGAGAGAGAGAGAGAGAGAGAGAGAGGAGAAAAAGAGAGGAGAAAGAAAGAAAGAAAGGAAGAAAGAAAGAGAGTTCTAAATAGGAAAGTGCAACTCATTGAGAAAATCGAGCTTTTTTGAGTCCTAACTTTGTGTGAGCTCCTAGGAACAGGCTTTTGAATTGGATTCTCTTTTAGGAAACTTGTGTCCTAGGGAGCTGCAGTGGTGGGAACTATATTAGGCAAAGAAAGGTAGTGCCATCCTGTTATACTTGAAACACAGGAATAGAAAACAGAAAAGAGGATCAGAGCATGCAGTGACTGCACAGGTATCTGTAGCTGCACAGTCTGGAGACATCTAAATGGAGTAAGTGAGTGAGATGTGGGTCTTTATGGGGAAGCCGTTTCAGGCAGGAGGAAGAGCAAATACAAAGATTCAGTGTGCTTGGCCTGCAGCCTGTGAATACATTGCAGTGGGAATTCAGGTCAGAGAAGCTGAAAGTTACCAAACCATACAGAGCATGTAGGAACTGGTAAAGAGTCTAGGGTTTATCCACTGGGATGTCAAGTCATTGGGCATGTTTTGAACAGCAGGATGGCATAACCCAGTTTGAGCTTTTGCTGTTATACAAAGATATTTTGAGATTGGAGGAGGTGGAGGATGGGACCAAGAGAGGAGATTTGGACTCATCAGGTTGTTGCAAAGTCTGGACTTTCCAACTTTAGCCACTATAAGGCACTGTCAGTACTCTAAGCCATGCATAGAAATGGTGACTAGCTATCTTCTGGAGGAGTCAGCAGCACTTTCTGAGATGAAAAGGAAAAAGAACCAACAATTATCATGTGGTTTGGGGCCAAGAACTATTATTTAGTGATACAGCAACTGAGGAAATGTCAGTTGTGTGGCCTGTCAGAAAGATGCTACCAAGATGTGTTAGTTTAGAAGCAACCCTTGAGACTAACATATGTGTATAATTGACTTACTAAGGAGATCCTTTGTAGAGAGCCTAAGGTGACAGGGTAAGTAGAGAAAAAGGGGGGGCAGGGAGGGTAAAGAACCTGTGTTACACAATATCTGACCCAGAAGAGTTCTGGAGTATAAATTGCGTCTCAGAGCTTTTCCTGCTTTAAGGCAACGTGAGCAGTAATTGATAGGATCACTGAGGCACCATAAACTCCCAGGCACTGCAGGTTGCTTGAGACTGTACAGCCGTTCTAGATATAAAGTACTACACTCTTAAAATTGCTATGTTCTGAATTATTTCCTCCCAAGATGCATATGTCAAAGTCGGAACTTTCAGCGTGGTACTTGGAACTGAGGCCTTTGTACGGTAATATGAGGTCACGATGGTGGAACTCTCAAGAGGTGATAACCTGCCTGTTCTTGTGAGTTGTTATTGTCCATTGACACAACCTAGAGTCGTCTGGGGAGAAGGAACCTCAATGAGCAATTTCCCAGATCAAATATATATGGTCGTGTGGCCATATTTTAAGAGGTTGTCTTGATTGATGATTGATGTACGAGATCCCAGCCCACTGTGAACAGCACCATGCATGGTCAGGTGGGTCTGGGTTGTATTAAAAAACTAGCTGAGCATGGGTCAGTGAGCAAGGCAGTAAGCAGCACTCCTCCATGGTCTCTGCTTCCGTTATTGCTTGAGTTCCTGCCCAGACATCCCCCAGTGATGGACCATGATCTGCAAGTATAAACTGAAATAAACCGTTCCCTCCCCTACGTTGCTTTTGGTTGGGGTGTTTATCACAGCGGCAGAAAGCTAACTAGAGCAATAGCCTTATATGAAGTAGAAGAGAAAGATTATTCTCTCTAACAAGTGAGGATACAATGAGAATGTGGCCATCTTTAAGCCAGGAAGAGAGTCTTTGCCATGATGCACGAAGAAGCCCAGCAACCAGCACCTTGACTTCCACCGAGAAAATATGTCTGTTGTTTAAGCTACTCAGTCTAGAATTATTTTAAATGGTAGCACTTGATTTCTAAGCCTGCCACAGATACAAACCATCACTCCCAACATTTGTTAAAGTTGATGGATGGGCAAAAAAAGAACTTCGTGTGCTTTGGTTGGAGTACCAAATGCAGTGGACTGTGATGCCCACTGTAAAAATCAACTCCAGTTCTCAAAAGAATGCACCATAGCATATTAGATAATCAAATCAAATTACTGTCTAGCAAGACAGACAAGACTTGTGCTAGGAGAGATGAAAAGAATAAAGCCAGAAATATTTGAATAAGAGATAGCATTTAGAGACTAGCCTGGGGAATGAATGTAGGTAGAGAAGGGCATCACTGTCCTAGGGTCAGTGGCAAGGCCCAAGTAAACACAAGGCATGTAATATAGACCTGTGAGCGATCTGGGATTTATTGGAAAACTAAGACAGGCCAAAACAACATGAGTCTCCAGACATGACATCTGTAGCAGGTTTTCTTAACACTGCTAATTTCTTTGGCTATTTTTTATTATGTCTTTGTCAAATTCTATGTGACTTCCCTCACCATCTTTGAGGATACGTAATTTTATTTCAAATATATAAACATGATGCAAAGATGTCTCTGAGTCTCATGGATATTAGAATTACTTCGTGTTAGTTAATACAATCCTTGTAGAAAACACATTTGAATATTTTCATATAGACAAAATCATGGAAACATACTTTGCTTTAAAAACAAGTGTTGCTATTAGCTCCTTCTATAACCCAGTTCTATGTACTCTGAACAGGTTTATTATGTCAGCATTAATAGTGATGAGAATAGGTGATAGCAACTGGTCAGGCAGTTTTAGGGACAGAGGCCTGAAAATGAACAGTTCTGATTGTTGTCCTGGGTCAGAAGCTGGACATGCTCTACCCTGGCTGGAGGCCAGAAATGATGGAAGTATTGGGGGACTACAGTTCCTGCTCCATTTTCTTGTTATCTTTCTTTCTCTTTGACAGTGCTTGAGTATAAATTTCTGGAAGCTACACTGAGGACATGATGGGAACAGGTGCATGAATACCTCACAGGTGGGCCAGCTGGACTGACCAGTGTACCCTCCAGGCTTCAACCCAGAAAATCCACATTTCCTGGGACCTGTTCTTGCTACACAGTAGCTCTACTTGCTTCCAATTTTTTAGAATTTCACCTATGAACCCATAATAAGCTTCCTTAAAAATTCACTTTTCCATCAGGTGTGGTGGCACATGCCTGTAGTCCCAGCACTTGGGAGGCAGAGACAGGTGGACTTCTGTGAGTTCAAGGCCAGCTTGGGCTACATAGTGAGTTCCAGGACAGCTGGGGTTACAGGGAGACTCTGTCTCAAAAAGACAATAAATAAATAAATAAATAAATAAATAAATAAATAAACAAATAAATCAATAAAATTAATTAATTAATTAATTAATTAACAATTCACTCTTCCCTGGTCTGCGAAATTTATTGTTCAAGTTCATGAAACAAAGGACCTATAGAGGCTTTGGTGGCCATTTGGTCTAGGATTCTAGTCTCCCAAGCTATCGCCTACCCAAAGCAGGGAAGACTCCGTTACTTTCAAGGACCCCACTTTCCTCCTTTAGAAATAGCAGCTCTTTTTTTCTTGACATCATGGTTATACTTGTTCTTCCATGAGGAAATTTAGAAGCCAGGTGCAAAACTATTTCCGAAGGTCATTGAATTAGTTAGTAGTGGATCCAGAATTCAAACCTGAGCAATGGGAACCCTCAGTCCTGACTGTGACCACCATGCTGCACTGTCAACCTGTGGGGACCTGATTCTGCCTTGGGAAACTGTGCCTCTACATTTAACCTTCTAAGGCCTCACAGAATAACTGTGCCCTATAAAAGCTAAGGCCACTTGTAGTGGTCATTTTTGTGCTTGGCTTTTAAAGGGCTTAAGCCATTACCTTTCAGGACACAGAAAATTTATGAGGCAGCTTATGGTCTCCATGTTAGAAACTGATGAAATTCTATTAATCTCCCATCCACTAATTTGATTTGGTGTGTTCCTTTCATAGAAGACACCAGCCCACCATAAATCTGACAGGCTTGTGTTCACTGCATTGCTTTTATTATTATTGTATTACAGGGTCTCAGTAACTCAGATTTAGGATTACAGGCATAACTGACAGAGAAATTTAGAGTATGCTGCCATTCCCCACATTTTTATGGCTTGACTTCTTGCACGGTTTCTTTTAAAAAACCTAACCCTTATCCATGGACTTCAGTTAAAAATGTAATTTGTACTCTTTCTATCTTTAAGAACAGTTTGTATTCTGAGAAAAATAAAGTGATTTGTGGTTCTTTTTATTTTTACATCTTCAAAATAAAGTTTGGAAAGATTCTTAAGAGGAACATTTCCTGGGTTAGCTAGTCACCAAAAATTAGCCATTACTTCTAATTTGTTAGAATTTTGATAATGCATCTTTAGAAGTATACTTTAAGGACAAGCAAAGTCACCTCAAACAGAGCTCAAATACACCCAAATCAGCCTACTGTGACTCTTAATTAGTTTTGAGAAAAGGCAAAGCTTGTTCATTATTATGTTAAGGACATCTAGTTTTTTAAAGGACAAAGACAATTATTAATTATATACTTAGAGTTTTATTTTAAAGAAAGAAGTATGAGGTGTAAGGCAATTATCTAAACTAATTTTCAAACTATTCATGATAGAAATAACAGCTTTTTTCCATCAGCTTCTCAGAATAGTGTTTTTCATATTATTTCAATAAAATGTCTTAACATCCTATTTTAAAGCTAATCAAAATGCAATGCATTGTCTTAGAGTTTTTAGATTACACAGAATTTATAATCTATGATGCATTTTGTTTTTATTATGTGAGGTTTGCTTTGAGTCTGTTTTGTGCCTGGATATAAATTTCTCGCTCTAGAGGCTCTGTGCTAGGAATTCTTGGTTAAACTTGTCCTCAAATTTGGTCAAACTTGAAGTGAGTCTCTGTTTTCCATGGAGCAGTACTTTCCCATGTGAACACTGAAGAGCACAGTTCAAGCTATGCTATCTTCTGAGACTATTTCTGTTAGAAAGAGGTACAGGTGTGCAGTGAAGGGTATGGACTGCAGTTGAGAACTCATTTCTCCACGCCACGCACAGATGAAACGGTCTTCGGAAAAGTCCCTCTCATCTCTTCTGTGTGGAAGGAACTGGAAGCCTCTACCTGGACCTCTGTAATGAGAGCTGAAGACCCACTAGCCAAGGATCAAGATATCAGCTGTGTCATAGCCAACACTGATGCCAGCTTGAGCAGAAAGTAAAGGAGGTTTGTTTTAAAAACTTCTGAAAAAATTACTCATCTTTTAAAGACTTACATTTTTCATTTGTTTTATTGGTTGTTTATAAAAAAGAAAGGATCAAATATGGTCAAAAGGTTGGATGCCTGTTAGATATCCAAGTGACCAAGTTTATTAATTACTAAGATATAGAAGTCTGTAGCTAGGAGAGGCATCGGGACCGGGTGATAGAGCACGTACACACATGTATATGTATATTTGGACTATGAGTGGCTAGATGTGTTTAGATACACAGCCCAGCACTGGACAGTGATTTCTGTTAGTGATTACATCTTGGGAATTCGAATTGGGGCATTGACAGTGTCCCTCTAGCTTCCTTTTCCTATAATATGGGAACCATTTTGATCTGGAATATATTCAGAAGTGTTATGTCACATGAAAACCTTTGTCATGCTCTGATGAAATAGTGTCCTCCTGTTCAATGGGAGGCATGTGCTCTTGTCTTTAGATGAGGTGGACTGGGTCACTCACAACTGTTTGAGCACTGCCCTAGCAGTACTTTGTCACCATTGTATAAACATCTGCTGACATTTAGAAATTAAATACCAGTGTTCTATACTTTATGACCCATATTTGGCCTCTTCTCTCCACAAATAAAACTGACTATACTCCTTTTGGTAGACTCCTCTATTCCTCCCATTCAAACCACTCCTCTCTCCTGCTCAGCAGGCTTCTGGTTAAGTTGCTTTGTATTGGGTTGTGTGGCCACAATCAGGACGACGGAATACAAGAGCAGAAAAGGTGCTTCTTCCCTGGTCTCTGGTTTATTCTGCTCCTGTCTTTGTGATAACTTAGCACTGCCTTCCTCGTGACTAGCTAGCACTGCTATTTTCTTGATAATGCTCTCTGAGATGATTTCTTCTTCTCTCTCCTACCCAGTGCTGATGACCGTTGTCTGCTGTTGCAAGATTCTGCATCCCTTATCATCCCGTATTTCTTTCTATCAAAATATTTTCTATCTATCCAGAAAAGTGCATTTTGCTATCCTGCCAAGTCTGACTGATAGTCCCTTTTGTGTGCTCACTGTACTAAAGCCCATTTTATAATTTTTATCACAAAATCTAACTCTTTGATCATTTAAATTTATTTTCTCATAAATACACATTACTTATTAGGTCGTGTGTGTGTGTGTGTGTGTGTGTGTGTGTGTGTGTGTGTGTGCATGTGTGTGTGTGTGTGTGTGAGCTCTACCATATATCCAGGTATCCAGGTAGTTCATAGATCATGAAGGTCAATAAGTTCTGGGATCTATCTTCAGTTAGGTAGAGACTCTAGAGAGATGATGGCATAGTTCTAACCTGAAAGCCAGTAGCCTCAAGACCCAGGAGGAGCTTTTTTATTTAGTTTTCATTTATTATTTCAAACATGCATACAATGTGTTTTAACATAGTCGTTCCCATATTCCCTCCAGTCCAATTTCTTTCCCTGCCCCACTCTTCCCTCCCAACATTAAGTGCTCTTTTATTTTGTAATCCAGTGAGTCTACTCAGCACTACCTGTATTTGTATGGGTGCAGGTCAGCTCCTGGGGCAGCTAGTGGAGCCCCTCTCAGGGGTCACTTCTTCAGAGAAGATTCTTTTAGCAGCAGGTGGCTATTAACATGGAGCCCACGACTGACCGATGTACAGAGAAAAGGAGACTGTAGAGTAGTGCTCAGTCCCAAATGGACATTTTAGCACACTCCCTCCTTCTAAGCTCACAATTCAAGCAGGGACTGGAAAGATTCTAAGAGCAAGTTGGAGTTAATGTCTATCATGAAACAGTGTTTTCAGGACACGATGGGGTAGGTTCACCTGTAAACTCAAGCCATTGTGATAGTATACAAGAGGTCTGTGCAAGATGAAGCCAAACAAAGACACAGGATGGTGATCACGAAGTTCCAGCCAGCCGAGGAGCTCTTGACAATTGCTAGGAGAAGGAGGGTGTTTTCTCCAAGAGAATTCAGCTTGGCAGTCAGGCATGGTGATTCATGCCTGTAACCTCAGTAATCAGGAGGATGGGGCCAGAGGATCAGAAACTTGAAGCCAAACAGGGATACACTGTGAGATTATGTTTCAAAAAAAAGGGAAATGTCAGATTAAAAAGCTCAAGGGGGGCAGGAGTAGGTGTCCCATTGGTAACGCCCACTGTTCTGCTTTACTCATACATGCATATCCATAATGATATTTTACTAAATATCTGATCACCCTGTGGCCCAGTCAAGCTGACACATACTGTTACCACTTTCCTAACCTCATCCCTCATTCTACTCCCAAGGCAGAGTAACCTGCTTTTCATCCACTGTTCAGTCTTTGAAAATTCAAGTTAGCTCTTTTCTCTTTGTTAAAAATATTTCACTGGTGTCTCATTGCACTGAGAATGAAATTACAATTCTTCATTAAGGACTTGATAGCCACATGTTTTCCTTCACATCCTCTCCTTCTATAATTACTGGAAATCACCAATCTACTTCTAATTATTGTCAAGATTCTATCCTTTCAGAATATTACAAAAATGCAATAATAGTATTGATGTGTTAGGTTTCACTATTTTAAAATATTTTATTTATTATTATTTTATGTGTTTATTTTTTTCATGTCAGAGCACCTGTGTCATGCAATGCCCATGGAGGTCAGAAGAGAACATCAGGCCCCCTGGAACTGGAGTTAAGGATGGTTGTCAGCTACCATGTGGGTGCTCTTAACTGCTGAGCCAGCTCTCCAGCCCAGGTTTCACTATTTTTAATCCATTATAATTCTTGAGAAATTCCAGCAGTTTCACACATCAATAGTCATTCTTTTAAATTTTTGTACAGTGCCCCATGGCATAACACTGGAGAGTTTGTTTAGTCTGTTCTCTTTGAAGGGCATCTGATTCTAGTGTATGGTTGACTATTGAAAATATAGAGCTGCTATGAACATATGTATGCAGGGTTTTGTATAAACAGAAGTTTTCTTTTTCTGGGATAAATGTTGAGGAATATGACCATCAATTCTCATTGTAACTACACACTTGGCTTTATAGGAAACTGCCAAAATATTCTCCCAAGTATTGACTAAGTATTCTGGTTTCCAGTCACCAGCATTTGGCATTGTCGCTATTTTTTTTTACCACTCTGACATATGTGTGATGACATCCGTCATGGTTTTAATATCCACCTCTGCAGTGGTTGATGATGCTGACTATCTCATCATGTGCTTAGTGACATCTGTGCATCTTCTTCCATCAAATGAGCAGTGGCATTTGTTGTTGATTGTTTCCATTGGTCTTTGAGGTTCTTTATGTATTATGCATACTTTTTCTTTGTCTTGCATTTCATGAAATAGTCAGCTTTGAAAGCCTTAATAAAACACCACAAGATGGATGATTTTTTGCAACATAAATTTATTTTCTCAAAGTAATGGTGGCTGGAGTCCAAGCTCAGGTATCTGTTGATGGATCCCCTTTAACTTGCTTTCTCTCCATGTCTTCACGTGGCAGAGAGAGACAGAGGTTGCTTGGTGTCTCTTTTGAGAATACAAATTCTATTGGATAAAATATTATTCTTGTGACCTTAGTTGACCTCTATGTCCTTCCATACAACTTTGATTTCTGTAACTATATGGTACGACCCTATTTTCACTAATATAAAAATAAATTTTCTATGTATATTTACTGCATTCAAAATTTTAATTTAAATTTAATTTAATTTTAAATATTTTATTTATTATTTTTATTTAATGTGTATGTGTGTATTGCCTGCATGTAGGTAAGTGCACCTGTGTTGTGCAATACCCGCAGAGGACAGAAGAGGCTGGCGGATCCCCTGGAACAGGAGTTACCGACAGTTGTTAGCTGCCATGTTGGTGTTGGGATTTGAACCCAGATCTTCTGCAAGAACAACCAGTGTTCTTAACTTTCTGAGTCATCTCTCCAGTCTGTAAAATTTTTGTTTGTTGAAGCTATTATAGTTAATATTGTGTATTTGATTTCGGTTTCTGTATGACTGGTGTTACTATAAGAAATAAGATAGTCAAGCTCTTGTATTACCTTCTATCCAATAATGGAGCTGGCAGACAGTGAAGGGCAAACAAACGAGGGAGATTATTTTATACTCCATGTAGAAGTGTAGTAGCAGTTCAAACAGGAAAGTAGAAATTCAAGCATAAACTAGAAACTTCTGTGGTGGCACAAAGCCAAGTGAGAGGTTGCTAGAGAATGCTACTGGCTCAGCAGGCCCTGGGGGTGGCAACTGATAGCAATCCTCTAAAGAACACATCATGCAAAGAATGGGCAACTACTAAGTAGTGTTTGAAGACAGGAATGGTAGCCACCTTCCTCTGTGTGGGAACATGTTCTCCCGTCTAGACAGAAGCCTGCTGACCTGAGTCCAAATCCAGTCCACGGTGGAAAGAGAGTAATAAGAACTGACTCTAGCCATTGTCCTCTGACTTTCACATGTGCATGATGGTCTGCATAAACCCACATAAATATACACAATACATAAATAAATAAATAAATAAATAAATAATGTAAAACACTTTGAATTCCATTTTAATATATTCAATTCTATTGGCGTGTTTCTCTAGAGAAAGATGACTAACAAAATATTTTGTATTTGAAACAAGGTCTCAGGTATGCTTCCAAGGCTGGCCTTGAACTTTCAATTCTCTGGCCTCCTCTGCATCTCAAGTACTACTAGGACTCCTGGTCTGCAACAGGATATCTGGCATCTGCAGTGTTTCTCGGCTGTAGCAAATCTGTTGAGAAGAAATAGCCATCAGTGTGCACAGACAATCTGAGTTCTACTTGTGAAATTCTACTTAGTAAGAATATGTTTTTGACTTTCATTTTCTATAACATCATTCATGATTAAGTACATGATACCTGAAGTATTTCTACAATTTTCTACATGTAGCCAAAACACAGAAAGGAATTAAAAGTGCTGAACAAGTATTCTGGCTTGTGATTGATGGGTATGTTTTGCTTGCTGTACTCATTACAGCATTTGTCAGTTGACCAAGTCAGCTTCATTTTAAGCTGCTTTCAAATTTGCTTGAATACCTACATATTTACAGCAGGGGAGCATGATTATATATGGAAGCAATTTTGTGAAAGGTAATTTACAAATGATTAGGAATTCCCAGAAGGAAGAACATGGAGGTGTGAGGAAAGCGGCACATGCTGGCCAGTTTAATCAACTCAGCACAGTCGTGGGAGCCGATGTCAAGCTCACACCTGCTTTGCTGCTTCTATTCCTGAACCTGAAAGACGAAATTCTGGATTGGTTTGTGCATAGTATATTTTCAAGAACAATTTTTGGAAGTCAAAACAAGAATGAAACTAGTTTATATAGATTTTCCATGCAATGGGGACTAGTCATGGACGTGGTTTGTGGGATTTCAGGTACCTTAATGGTGTAGGTTTTTTTTTTTTTTTCTGCATGAGTTTTGTATGTAAATGGTATGACTAAGCAAGCATTACAAATGTCTGTGTCTGAGAACATAGAGAACAGAAGATGGTTCTTAAGGGGAACATGGAAGTCCTAACTCTGTCCCAGTTGGGGAGTTTCTGTAACTGTGGAGAAGTTCTTCAATTCCCTTCTTTCTCTTCTACTCTCCAAGCATGCCTCTCTAGTCCATCAGTGATGTACCTACAAGGTGGTGAGAAAGAACTTGATTTGTAGAGGAAAGACGTGCAGATACGTTTCAGCTTAGACCTGAAGCAGGCTATGTATTCATTTATTTATTTGTATTTTATTATTGTGTTTTGTGTGTGTGTGTGTGTGTGTGTGTGTGTGTGTGTGTGTGCAGGCATACACATACTATGGCATGTATGTAAAAGTCAGAAGACAACTTCCAAGGATGAATTCTCTCTTTCTACCATGTGGTTTCTGGGGATTTCACTCAGCTTATTGTGTTTAGAAGCCTTTACCCACTGAACCTTCTTGCTGTCCCCAGGTGTTATTTAAATGTACACCATACCCATAACATTGCCAGAATTTTTTTCTTATTCTTTTATTTAGTTTTGTGTTTTCAGTCCAGGGGCAAACTAGTGATCACTCTAACACTGAGCTTCATTCCAACACTAACTTTTAATTTTTCATTGAAATAAATCAATTTGCCGGGACCTGCTGTTCACTGGTATATCAAGTATATTTATTCTTAGTTACTTGCAATTCTGTTGTGTTGTCATTTATAATAATTTATTGATCATTCTTAATGCCTGGCAATTTTCTTCATTGACTTTTATGCAACAAAAACAAGAACAAAATTAGCATGACATTCGGGAAGCCTAGTCCGAGACAACGCAAACAGAAATTTGTAAACCATTTCTGTCTTAGTCTATACTAAATATGTAAACAAATTATATTTAGAGGCAAAATCCATTTGTGCACTGAGTCTTCTAAAGTTCTTCCCATGTTAGAGACCATTTCTAATATGTTCACTTGCATGTCTGAATGCAGAGTGATTGACCTCGACCCAGAACTAGCATATCACCCCTTGTTATTGGTTCTGAGTTCTTACTTTGTTCTGAGGAACAGAACAAGTTCACTTTAACCTATTAGAGTTCTTTGTTGTGAGTGTGCTGAGACCGCCTGTCTAGTTTGAGTGTTTTCATTCAAACCTTCCCACAGTGCCTAGTTTCAGTCCCCTGATGGTCACAGCTCTCCTGCTGTGGTCATCCTTCCATTCATTTGGTGACCAATTTTTATTTAGTTATTACCCATTAATCTTGTATTGACTGTATGTCATATTCTGAATTGTATTCTTGGTAACATTTTTATATATTTAAACAATATTTGTTATTTTATGGGTTTAGAACTTATTCGATGTTGTTTTACAAACATTAATTAATTTAATCCTCTTACCAAATCTATGCTATTAGTGATATAATTCTTTTCACCTAAGAGAAAAAAGATATGACAAGATCAGTTGCTTTTCTTTATGGTCACTGTGGTAGAATCAGGGTTTAATTTAGAACATTTATATTCAAAGTCCACAAAGTGTGGAGTTCTCTTGCACACAGTGTCTCCACTTATATAAAAACCCTTTATGGATATGAGAACATGGGACCCTGGGATACACAGGATGGACTCGATCACAGAGATAAATCAAAGAAGGAAAAAGGCTGGCCTTTGGAGACCTCAATTCTATTTTTTTAATCAAGGCTCATTGTTCAAAGTAGGTCAGCTTTCTGTTACCTGCAGTTGCATGTAATCGGAGATGTGACTTAACTTTGATAGTGAAAGCCTGGGGATGTGTTCTGACTAAAAGTGAGACTAGGAAAACTCTATGTGTCCATAATGCACACTTCTTTGGATGTTAAGAGGATGGAGTTACCATTTCATCACATATGGGGATATTATTGATTTTAGGATTAAACTACTCAGAAATTTTCTTTATGTTCTGAAAATTTTAATTATTGTAATGTTTCTTTGTGACAGTTTTTTTAAATCAAGATATAAGAATTTCCTTGTTAAATTATATGTTGTGGGGGTGGGAGAGATGGCTCAGTGGTTAAGAGCACTGACTACTCTAATAGAAGACCTGGGTTCAAATCCAAGCACCCACGTGGCAGCTAACAGCAGTCTAACTCTAGTTCCAGGGTATTCAACATCCTCTTCTGTCCTCTGGGGGCATTGCATGACACAGGTGTACTTACATACATGTAGGCATAACACTCATACAGATTTAATAAATATTAATTAAAAATTTCACATATTCTGCGTCATTTGAGACAATGAGCTTATTATGTATTTATATCTTACAGTTTCATGCTGTAGAATTTTCACTTTCAAATGTTACCTACATAAATTGGCATTATCATGAATATAGTGTGCCCTGACTATCCAATTTTATGAATAAAAGTTACTTCTTTATAAAATTCATCCAATACTTTAAAAATAAACAAGAGGAGGCAGCTGGAGAGATGGCTCAGTGGTTAAGAACACTGGCTGTTCTTGCAGATGAGCCAGGTTCAAATCCTAGCACCCACATAGCAGCTAACAACTGTTCATAATTCCAGTTCCAGGGGATCCGACAGCATCTTCTGTCCCCCATGGGCTTTGCACGACATGGGTGCACTTACCTACACTCAGGCAATACATGCATATACATAAAATAAAAATAATAAATAAAAAATAAACCAGAGGAAAATGATCCTGGCACAACCCATTTTGGTATATTTAATCCACATGAAACTACTCTGACCTGTAAACAACTTCCAAGTTCACACTGTGAAAGTTAACACAGCAACCGCTCCACAGACTTGAAGAAGTTAGGGTGCTTCATCAAAATTTATGTGCTTTGCTGAACTTTGTAAACTTTTTTTCTGTAATGCTGTATAATAATTTATTTTTAAAATTATGTGTGTATGTGTGTATTTGTGTGTGGATATTTTCACATGAGTGTAGCTACCCACAGAGGTCAGAAGATATATTTGGATCCCCTGAAGCTGGAGTTACAGGTGGATGTGAGCCACCTAGTTTGGGTTCTGGGAATTGAACTCAGGTTCTCTGGAAGAGCGGGATGTACTCTTATCTGCCGAGCCATCTCTTAAGCCCCACTGTAGAACAATGAAGCTTTGGGCAGATAAAGTTTCTAATATATATGATATAGGTACCTATCAAACTTACTGCAAGTAATGGAACTAAAATGGAATCAAGACAGGAGAAGCATTATGTGAGTTTACTTTGTCAACTACAAAACCCTGATGGATGAGAGAGAGAGAGAATTTCCACATTATGTCTGAAGACCAAAGGCATTCTAGAGTACATGAGTTACTACTACCAAAGAAAATAACTTTTGAAATAACGTGTAAAATTTGATTCATTTTATTTGTAGTGTGATAATAAACTACTTGGCTAGCTCTCTTATGAACCTAAACTTAAAATTTTAAATGATAGATAGAAGTATTGAATGTTGACTATGTAGTAACGGCTTTCCACCATCTCATTGCTTCTCGGGTAAAACTTGAATATATTTTTATTATCTCCATTTAATAAATGGAGAAATTAGTCTTCAGAGAAGAATTCACTTATCTAAAGTGTCAGTCAGCTGACACACTGAGTTTGACCTCAGGCCTGACTTCAGTGCCACCTTCTCAACTGCTTTACCCTTTTCCACAGAGTGCTCTATCACATGGGAAGCTCTCCAGCAACCTCCTGCTCAGGCACAGCTGAAACCCTTATGAGAGAACTTCAGTGAGTCTGTTCATGATTTGCAGAGGGAGAGCTTTTTATTGTATCCTCCCTGTCCAATTTGGGCTTGATGCGCCTGAAGAAGACGCTGACAGAAGGCCTTGAACCGCAGGAAGTTCACAGGGAAAGGGAGTCAGGGAGAGGAGAACAATTAGAGAAAAATGAATTATTTGTTACCTAAACAAGTTTATCAGTTCAGACACTCCTAGGCTCATCTTAATCTCCAAGTCAGCTCAGAATATAAAGTAGACATTAGTGCCTTCCCGATTGGGGAAAGGAAGCCAACATTTCCCACTTCTGCCCTGGTGATTTCCTAGCTGAGGACTGTTGGGAGATAAACTCACAGTGTCGAGGGGTACCATCTCAGAAGCAAAATGCAGAGAACAGACTCAATAAAATGGATTTAAGGGAAGGATTTTAGATTTGAGAACATTTTTTGTCTAATTCACTGGTTAAGGGTCTTCTCACGCCAACTTGAATATCTTACATTAGTTCTCAAATATCTCCAAACACTCAACTCAGTGGAAGTATACCTGCATCAGTAATGACTGAAAGAGATAATACGTGTGTCGATGTAGATCTAAAAGTGCTGCCAAATTTCACTTGCTACATTGCATGTTAATTAATTCACCCAGCCCTTAATCTGCTAGTGAATGTAAGTGCTACTTTTGTGACAACTTTCCAAATTATTCGTGGTTAGAATGCGGAATCTAGGACTGGAGACATGGTCCAGCTGTTAAGAACATTATCTGCTCTTCAGAGGACCCGGGATTCTATTGCCAGCACCCATAGTGGGGAGTTCACAAATGCCTGGAATTCCAGTTTGAGGGGGGTTGTCTTCTGCTCCCTGTGGGCACCTGTACACACAGCATACATTCATACAAATATACATAAAATTATACAAATAGAAATAAATAAAATAAACCTTAAGAAAAAGCATGTGGGTTGTACTGGGCCAGCATCTTCAGCACTGCTGATACAAGGTCATCTGACCCTTCTTTGTGTCACACCAGTGATGTTTTAGGGAGGTTGTCTGTGTGAGGTCCCAAAGGATGGGGACAGTTATCCTGTATCAACAGTGTCCAAGCTGCTATTTTATTCTCTACTGTGTTGTCTTCTGCTCCCTGTGGGCACCTGTACACACAGCATACATTAATACAAATATACATAAAATTATACAAATAGAAAGAAATAAAATAAACCTCAAGAAAAAGCATGTGGGTTGTACTGGGCCAGCATCTTCAGCACTGCTGATACAAGGTCATCTGACCCTTCTTTGTGTCACACCAGTGATGTTTTAGGGAGGTTGTCTGTGTGAGGTCCCAAAGGATGGGGACAGTTATCCTGTATCAACAGTGTCCAAGCTGCTATTTTATTCTCTACTGTGGTTCTTGTTCTTCATAGATCACGATATGCTTCATGGCCATTGGCACAGGTGGTAAGTGTGTTGGTTAAGAATTAATCTCCAGGTGGGCTCATTAGGATGGGATTCCAATGTTAGAGAGGCTAGCCTGAGCTAGCTCTTTTAGAATAATTTTCTCCCTTTCAGAAAACACAAATTCTGGTGGAGTTTCTCCCACTGTTCATTAGCCTAAGAAAATCAAACCTCTCCCTGCATGTCT
>NW_008332592.1:1240319-1291864 GCF_000622305.1 Nannospalax galili
CTACCACTGAGCAGTTTTACCACTGAGCAGTTTTACCACTGAGCAGCTCTACCACGGAGCAGCTCTGCCACTGAGCAGCTCTACCACGGAGCAGCTTTACCACGGAGCAGTTTTACCACGGAGCAGCTTTACCACGGAGCAGCTCTACCACGGAGCAGCTCTACCACGGAGCAGCTTTACCACGGAGCAGTATCCCCAGCCCTTCTACCCTGCCTTTTAGGAGAAAAGAATACAAGTAGCGTTTGGAAATACATTCAAAACTATCTTAGCTACAGAGTTCTTTGGCAAGAAAAATTTGGGGCCTAAATGATTTGATTTTTAAATAGGATGAAAATTTTTTCTGAATCTGAGCATGAAGCAAACCTGAGTGGAAGGAATGCGTGCTGAATTATTTGCGCAGCGTTTTGATTATCATGGAACATGCCACAAACATGGTCACTTATTTGGGTTCTCTGAGGTCTGAATGCTTGTGAAGGGGACAATGATTCACAAGAAATTTGCTAAAATCTAAGAAATGTGGGAGTAAATGTGCAGGCCGACAATAAAGACACAACTGGAAAAAATGATTGTTTCTTTAAAAAGAGAAATTTAATCCTCACAATTGTGAACTCATTTGCTTCTGGTAAAAGGGATAAACTCAAAAGGAGCAAATTAGTACGTTTCTGAGGAAACATGCAATATTTAGAGTGAAACCATGTAATTAAGGGATGAGATACTTGGCCTTGTTAGGAAATTAGAGTGACAGTTGAAGTGGGGTAGAAAGCTGGAGAGATACAGGGAGGGACGTTTGCAATAATAAATGCCAACACCGAAAAGTAGAAAGAGTTCAGATACATAACGATACAGCTAAAGGACCTAGAAAAGCAAGAGCAAAGCAAGCCCCACAGAATGGAAGGAAAGAACAGGGTAGAAAGAAACAAGACAGATAAGGATCATAATAGAAACTCTCCCAACTGTCTGGGAAGATGGCTCAATGACTAAGCACCAGCTGCTCTCCCAAAGGACCAGGACTCAGTTCCCAGCACCCACGTAATGTCTAACAGCCTTCCTAATTCCACATCCAGGGGATCTGACGCCCTCTTCTGACCTCCACAGGCATTGCACAACTCAGGTGAGCTTACATACATGCAGGCAATACACTCATGCAAATATACTAAAAATAAATAAAAAATTCTAGTCTCCCAACAAAGAGGTGGATCGCTTTGATATTAAATTTTATCAAACTTTTAAACAAGAAATTTTGAAAATTCTTCTCAAATGATGCAGATGATTGAAGGAAAAGAATTTTCCCAAACTGATTTTGTGTCTAAATTAATGAATATACATATAAACTTTGTTTCAAAGAGTTTAAATAATGCAGTATCTTTTTAACATAAATTCTTTGTGTTTTTAAAGAGAGCTTGTGAACATAAGCAAAAATCAAAATATCTTCAATGTGATAAGTAGTCTATGCCTAAAACTCAAAAAGTTTACAATTGTAGAACTCAAATTCTGTTTTTGTTTTGCTTCGTGTTTTATTGATTTTAGGTTTTTTTTTTTAGTGATTTTGAAACAGGGTCTCCTGGGAGTTCCAACTGTTCTGGTACTTAGTATGTAGACCAGGCTGACCTTGATTTCACTGAGATCCAGAGATCCACCTGCCTCTGCCACTGGAGTGCTGGGATTAAAGGCTTGAGCTACCATGCCTGGTTCTTCAAATTCTGATTTTAATATTAACAATAAGTTACTTATGGAACTATGGGGCTAGAGAGATGGCTCAGGGGTTAAGAGCACTGGCTCCTCTTGCAGAGGACTAAGGTTTAATCCCCAGCCACCAACGTGGTGGCTAAGAACCTTCCATAATTCCAGTTCCAGGAGATTCAATGACCTCTTCTGATCACCACAGGCATTACATGACATGGGTGCATTTACACATAAGCAGCCAATACTCTCCTACATATAAAATAAAAATAATAAAATAGTTTTTAAAAAGAAATATTTGGGGTATTAGAGAATAATTTTCCCATAGACTGAAAAAAGGCATTGGATTTATTTATTTTTCCCCATGCTGGTCACAGCAGATTAGGAAGATTAAACTTTATGAGGAGACCAGGAAGCCAGTTATTCTCATTCAAACATTGTTGAAGCCATTTCGTTTTGCCGTGTGACTCATACGTGTGTGTGAAAACATCATTAATTTCAATTAACAATTAAAAGTTTATATATCCCCCATTACACTATTCCAAGTTATGATTTCATTTTTCATTTGGACCTTCTATTATAATCATGGTCCATGGCCACTGAGTATGCATTTGGCTATGCCAGTGCTAAAAGTAGAGACACCACATAATCTGTCCAATAAAAAATACTGAAAAATTCCATATTTTCTATTCTTTCCAAAATGTTACTGTAAACCTGGGTTATCAGAGACTCGGCTCACATACCACATTAGGCACAGCACGACAACATGGAATCATGTATGATCACTGTTATTTACTTTCTGTTTCAGCACCAGTTTAGTTAAAATGCAGATTATATTTAAGGACAGCCTTTCCACAGAGTCCACAGATGTGGAATCTAAAATCATAAAATAGTACTCACATCTTTAGATACTCACTTGCTTCTAAATATTTAATCATTTGAGGGGGGAGGGGAAATAGTCAAACTAATTTCCATAAAGAAGAAATTTAGATTAAAAAATGACATACAACACAAAAAGAAGCTTTTCTAAGTAACATTAAAAAAAAATTATGTAATTACAAAAAATAACCATTTTACAGCATTCACTGAAATAAAATTAGTTGTAAATCAACAATGGATTAAGTAACTGGGTGAAAATGTTATGGCAGAACAAATTATTCATGTAATGTGAAATAATTCCAGTGATTAAGTGTATCTGCTAGTGATAAGAAAATGAAATACAGTGATAAAATTAATATTCATGGATCTACCTGCCTTGGTCAAGCATTCCCCTCAGTAGTTCTTAGACAATTCACTATTAGGTGGCTTTCATTTGATGCAAAGGGAACACCAACCTTGAGATCTTAATTCCAGTGATGTGCAACTTCAATCCAAAATTTTCAGAATTTACATATCATTTACTGGGTTCATAAGATAAGAAGATTTAGGAAAAAGCCTCAGTGGAAATTGCATTAATATAGAAGGTTGAAACTTTACAGTGGTCCCTGACCTGGCTTACTCAAAAAGTCAGAGAAAGGTGAAAGGAAAGAAAATAGTCATATGCATTATATACATTTAGTTTAGAAATTTGGGCAATAACACAAACAAAAGGACATTTGGGGCCCTTCTGGGAAATTTATTGTCATTTTAGATTTTGTAAATTTCATAGACTTATTCATAATTTCCTTAAATATGGTTTCATTATTGCATTTATATAAGTCAATTTCTTATGTTTAACAGACACAAAGAGGCTCATTGCACCTGAGAGTCTCATTGAATCTGAGACTTTCAAGTGGTTCAAAGAAAATAAAAGGATGTAAGTGTTAAGATTCAGATAGCCCTGCCCCCTCACCAACAGGGTCTCACAAGCCCCTGAGAAAAGGGAACTGAGTTGATAAGCACCCTAGTCTTTAAAAAGAGAAGCAGACTTTTTCCTACTGTTTGGCCAACACAGCAGGCTTTCCTTTTGATCTCTAAAGAGGGCAGGTTTTAACAGTCTCACTCTCCCCCCTCCACCCAACTTTAAAAAAATACATCTTCCCACCTTCTGCAGGAAGCAGAAGGCTCCTCCTTCAAAAGACTCCTGCTCATGACACAGGCAGACATTTCCCTGTCCAGAAGGGAATCTGTCCCATGTGTTCCTTTGTTAATAAACTCTATTCCAGTGGAGTTTTGTCTGTGTCCTGGTGCTTTTTCCCATCAACTCTATCCATTCATTCTCTGGCTGAAACCCAGTTCTTACTTCAAAGGACCCACCTGGGCTTCTCCAACGCCACTAACTTGGCTTTCAGGTATACTCCCACCCTTCTTTTCTCTCTCTCCTTTCCCCAGCCCTCTGCTTTGCTTTCACCTCTTTCTGGCTCTCCTCACTGGGGAACACACTCTGCCTTGCATGCGTCTTCTTTTGATCTCCTTTCCCACTGATTTCCATCACTGCTGTCCGGGATGGAGCTACTTCATCCGTTCACTACCTTGGTTCCCCGGCCCCTCACTCACCACCAGCATCTCGTGCCCTCCCCCCCTCCTTTGCCATGGGCCTGGAAGGTCTGCTGCCTTCCATCCATTGTTTTTTCCTGTCTTTGTCCTCTTCCACTGCTTTTCTTCCCCACTTTACTTGGGAGGATTTCTGATACCTTTCAATCCAACACATACAAATGCTCTAGATCCTTCTCTTCTATCTCCCCCTTCCATACTAAAGCTTTCTACCCCCTGCTGTGTGCCTGCCAGCCGGCCATGTGTCTGATCTCCTATGCAGGCTCTAAACCTGTATGACCCCAAGGCTTTTTTGTCCTTTCCACTATTCACCCCGTCCAGGCAGCTGCCAAGATTACCAGCTTGCCTGCCCTGGGATTTTTCTTTACCATTCTAATACAATGATAAAAGTTTCCAGCAGGGCCCATTCTTAAATTATCTTATAAATGTGGCTAAGAACACTTTAGGGGACCCTTTCTCTTTGTATTGACCCAACTAGCCTAAACTGGCTGGGCAATTTTGCTGGAGCATTTAAAGAATTTCAGGCAGCTTGCCCCATTAACAAATGGAAAAATGTTTTAAAAGCTTTTTTTCTCCTAAGCTTTTTCTCAGGCAAAGGAGCTCAAAATTTTGATCTTAGGCCCTCTTGAGCATCAAGCAATTGGTGCTCAGGTGCCTACTTTTCTAACTAGACCTAACCATTTTAAATTTCACTATACATAAAAGGTCACAGGCACTGCTAAGGCGAGTCATATGCTTTCAGACCAACAATGCACTGATTTATATTCCCTGTTCCTTCTGCTGATCTCATGAATTTCCTTTCCATCATAGCTTGTGTCTAGAAGTGAAGAGATCCTGAGAAGTTGGCTTTGCAGCCACAGCTACAATGGTTGGTGAGAAACATGGATTCCTTTGATTTGCTTTTCTATTTAGATCACATAGGGTACTTTCTTCTTTAATATCAAGCCTAATCTACCAGTTCCAGGGGTTCCTAGGATTCTCTTGTAATTTATTTTTGTTTTCATTTCTTGATGATGTCGTAAAATAAACAATGCATTTCTAGTTCAGACTAAGGGACAAATGCCAAATCTACACAATGGGAGTTTAAATTTTAACATCATTTAGGGCCTGTTTCTAAAGGGCCTGTTTCTAAACTTTGAGTTTTAACTTCTTCTATGGTAAAGATGATTGTTTTAAGTTTTCACATTGTTTGACATATTTACGGATTTTTTAAAAGAAGAAAGTACTAATATTAAAGTAATTATTTTGGATTTTAACATCTTTTATATGGTATTTGCTAATTTCTAAAAATGACTTTTAAATTCCTACTGTTTTACATAGTATATTTGCTAGTTTCTAAAGGAAACTTAAAGTTTTTCTAGCCATTTGCGTTCAAGGTGCAAAAGGAGCTGACACTTTGTGATGACTAGACTTGTGAAGCAGATAAAAATTTGCTGTACTCCAGGGCCAAAACCTTACAAGAGACAAGCTACTACCAACACATAGTTACAACAATAAGAGGTAAAAAGTAATAGTCTACTTGAGTGAGAGGCTTGAGATGCCATCTCTACTGGTCTTACCTCCTCTTCTTTCTACATTGTGATTCTAAGCCTGTTTTTCTCTGGAATAGAGTTATTTCCCTCTCTGATACTCAGATGCTCTATGCTTGCTTCTGTTCCTGCTCCATCATTCCCTGAGTGCTTTCTAGTTATAATGTTAGAGTAGTATTAATTATATTGGTAAACTTTCACATGCTGTTTGAGCTTACTGAGACGCTGATTCTGGAGATGGGATAGGCCCTCCCACTTCACACTGAAACCTATTATCACAAGATGTGTTCTCCAGGACCTTTTCAGGTTCAGGGTGGCCCCCCGACCCTATGACAAGGAGAAGAAGAGCAAGAAAACAGCTTAAGAGTAAAGGCACTATGCAGTTGAGAACAACTAAGGTGTAAACTAATTTCAACAGAGGGTATTACCGTCTATAATGAAACCAACTAATGGGATTATTTTCAGTACTATTTATATTTTATTTATTTTTAACCTAATCTGTTAATGTTTCTTTTTGTGTTTCCTGTCTCCTACAAGGTTTTATTAACTCCCTTCAGTTATTTAGCTCTTAAAAAGGAAAAAGATGCTACCTCAATTCTATGTGGAAACTTAACTCTTTCTTTAGACCACTAATTACCTGTACAAAATGACATCTAAGCTGGCTGGATAAATTCCTACTTGATGAATACCATTTTTGTTTTTAGTTTACTTTCATGGTGTTCTAATGTGTATTCATTTTGTTTGTCTACCTCAAAGGTGTTTTGGTTTAAAAATGATGAACCACATTCTCAACAAAGACTATATAATTAAATATGTATACACAGTCAACATAAATTTATGCTTCTTAAAATTAATTTACTTGGTATCACATTAATTTTTAACTAAAATCTCATGCAAACTGAAAATGTTAAATTAACACCAAAATATTTTTTTCAGACAAAATATTCTCTCTTTAATCTACAACATGGTTCCTGGTACTAAAATATATCTCTGTCGCTACCTCTCTCTCTCTCTCTCTCTCACATACACACACACTGCTGCCTTTCTGGAGCCCCTTCTAGGGCTCATCTTCCCTCACTATCTACTAAACCTCGGGATCAACTTGCTCCACAAACTTCCCTCCCTTCTGGCTCACTGCGTTTTTTCCACTTTTCTCCCATCCCAATCCTTGTACTTTGTCTCCACCTACTGGCTGGTTGTGCCACGCTCTCATTGTAGGGTTTTCCAGTCTTCTTGCTTGCCTTGAAATCACACGTGTGTTGGAAAACCCCTTTCTTTCTCTGGATATAGGATGCTGTTTCCAGAGATAGGAACACTCACTGCTTCCTGTCCAGGACAGGATCTCACCTTTCTTCTCCCTGATGATGTGATTGCAGGACAGCACCTTATGGGACTTGTAAATAACTCAAAAATAATCACTTGAACCCACGCAACAAAAAAGGACGCTTTCTTTTTGTGCCTGATTCTCCTTGCTCTTGTTTTGCGTGACCGATGCCAAACCCCTTTTCCTCCTACTCCCTTCCCATCTCTCTTCCTCCTTTGCTGCACTTTCCTGCCTGGACTTGTGATCCTGCCTCTGCTCCCCATGGAGAGGGGATTTTCTTTGTCTCCCATTGCTCGGTTCTGTCTTTACCTCCTACCCATTTACTTGGTTCTTTCTCTATCTCCTCTTCACTCTGTGCTTAATCTGTCACTATGGGAACCATCCACTCAAAGTCTCAGGGTCTCACACCTCTTGCTTGTCTTCTTAAATCCTTAAAACAACTAGGATTTTCAGATATAATTAGGCCAAAACACCTGAAGTTTCTGTGCACCACTGCCTGGCCTCAGTATGAGTTATATAATGACTCTGTTTGGCCAGACACCAGAATCTTAAACTTCAATATTTTGAGAGATTTAGAAAATTTCTGCCATTGCAAAGGCAAATGGTCCGAATTACCATACATCCAAGCTTTCTTTGATCTCCGTGCTAATCCCGCCCCCTGGGTCCCATGTTCTTCCCATCAGGTTCTTCTGGCTAAGACAGTTTCATGGGATCCCAACTCGGCAGGGTCCTCCTCCCCTCCTCCTCCTCTGTACCCCTCCACCTTGGCTTTTGATCCTGCCATAGCTGACAAACTGCCTGTTTAGGACCCATCCCCAACCTCCTCAGGCTCCCCAGCCTGAGGCACAGCCAAGTTCTCCCCTGCTCTCAAGACCCTTGCTATACTCTCCCTTGCCTTCCATTCCAGGGCCCAACCTGGCTCCCCTTCTTTCTCTGCCTCGAACTCCCTCTCTATGCCATGATCTTCCCCCTCCCCTCTCCGGTGCCACTCTAAGTCCATCACCCACTCTCCTTCCACTGACTCTCCTCTACTTAAGGAAATTCAAAACTTTAAACACCTCCTTGTCAAATATTCCCTACTTGCCCCTATTCTGGCTTCTAGCTCAAATAACCCATTTATCCCTCCTGTATCTACTTCTACTTCAATTCCAGATCCCACCTCCTATACCCCTGTCCCTGCATCCCCTCATGGACAGGACACCCCTCCCATCTCTCCCACTCTGGCCTCTTCCTGGAACTCCACTTCTCCCGACCCCTCTCCTATGTCAAGCCATACTTGTTCCCACACCCAGTCTCAACCCCCTGCCCACGGTATCATTCCCCTCCAGGAGGTGGCACACATGGATGGGATGGTCAAGGTCCATGTTTCTCTCTCTCTTGGAGATCTATCTCACCTCAAACACAAAATAGGCTCTTTTTCTACTGATCCTACATACTTCATACAAGATTTTAAATATATCACTCGCACCTATGATCTAACCTGGACTGTCCTGCCCCATGTGTTCCAAGATAGCCCTCACCACTTTGGACAAGCCCAACCTGGGATTTAACCTCCTAGACCTTAACCCCTCCACCATCCTACAATATGTAGATAACCTACTTCTTTGCTTTCCATCTCTCTCAATCTCCAAGGCCCACAAAATCAAACTCCTTAATTTTCTGTGGGACAAGGCATAGAGGATATCTTTAGCTAAGACTCACCTTTCTCTCCCTCAAGTCAAGTACTTGGGGTTCCTTCTTTAACCTACATCCCACTGTTTAACTATAGATAGGACAAATTACCTAAGGTCTTTAAAGCCTCCTACAACCAAGGAGGAAATTTTGTCTTTCCTAGACATTGCAGGGTACCTGTGCACCTGGATTCCTAATTTTGCCCTCTTGGAAAAGCTGCTCTATGAAGCCTCTAAAGGAAACTCCCCTGAGCCAGTTGGCCCCTTAGGGCCTGTTACCACAGCATTCCACACTATCCGGGAAGCGCTCTTAAAGGCACCGGTTCTAACTCTCCTCAATCTTAAATGTCCATTCTTCTTCTATACAATGAAAATAAGGACCAGACATTAGGGGTTTTGGGACAGATGAGGGTCCCACTTTTGCCCCAGTAGGTTATCTTTAAACAGCATAATACCACCATCTGGGACTGGCAAACTTACCTCTGTACTCTGGCCACTATTGCTCTCCTGGCTCCAGAGGGAATTAAGCTCACTTTGGGTCAGCCCATCTCTGTCCTTTCCCCCCACCAGCTTAAGGATTTAACTCTCCCACACATCTCTTGCCAATCTAGCTCCCTCTAAACTACAACTCTTCTATGTCACATTTCTTGAAAACCCCTCACTCACACATATTTCCTGCCCTCCTCTCAGTCCAGCTTCCCACCTCCCTTCCAGTGAACTGCTCAGTCACTCACTCATGCCTACAAACTCTTCAGGAGCTCTCCTACTGGGATTCCCTAATTTCCCAGATCATCTACCAAACCCAACCCTGACTTGGCTTATGGATAGAAGTTTAAGTCTCACTCCAACGGTGTCTCACAGGCCATGGTATCTCTCACAGATGTCATTGAGTCAGGACCCCTACCACTTGGAACCACAAAAAGCTAAACTTGTGACACTCACCAGGCCCTAATTTTAGCCAAGGATGACCTCTTCCTCCAACATCCCTCCCCTCTACACGACTATTTACCTGCCTTCACCCTTCTAAAGAAACTACTCAGGGAACATGCTGACCAGATTATTCCCCAGCTTCTAAAGGCCAAATTGACCACCCACTTCAACCTGGAGATCACCCTACCTGCGGGTTCATACCCAACAGAAGAGAGTGAAGGAAACCTTCCAGCCGCGTTGGTCCTCACCTGGTGATCCTGTCTACCTTGACTGCAGCTAAGCTCTCGGGACAACCTGGCTGTATTCACCTCTCCAAATTAAAATTGGCCAAGGAACACAACAAGTACCAGGCCACCAGTATTGGGTCTCTTAAATTAAAAATCTAGAGGACTCCACCCTTAATACCAATCCAAGAATGAGTTTTCTACTGACCCTATGTCTATTCTTCCCTCTGAACCCCACCTCAGCCATTCCCCACTACTCCTACCCACAGTGTTTCTATAAATTTAAAATGAGACAAACATAATATATAGATAATCTTAAAATTTCTGAGGCCATAGCTTAGTCAACTACTCTAAGGATGTCTAGTCAAGGTTTATTTAAGGATTTTGCCCAAGCTCCAGTTACATAGCACATGGTAACTAAAAGTACCAGACTGGTGTAACTAACCTTGTTGGATGTTTAATAGCCAGACTCTAAGGCCTATATTAATCTGGTCAGAAGGACTTAAAGGGATACATTTTTGTTCCTTGCCCCGCAAGATCAAACAAGTTCCAGGGGCTATGGAGCATCTCTTGAAATGTCCTGTAACTTTGGTGAGTCACCTGCCCTCTTGTTCCGGAAGGCCATGGAAACCCTAGAAGATGAACTTGAACCAGTGTCCAGTCTGCAAAGGGGAAGGTCAACACAGAGGAAATATTTCCTTCGTGCTTCCAAGCGAAGCCCAGGTCAAGCAGGACCTCTTGACTTATCTTCACATAGATGGAACTGGTAAAAGAAACGCCTGAGGAGCCAGGGGCTCCCCACAAGCCCATGTAACCCCTGAGGACCAAATCCTCATACGACCTTAAGAGTAAAAATAAATTGGTTTATTTGGGCCAACAGTATGGTCTTAAACACCCAAAAGGAAAGTATAACCAAAAATTAAAGTCATTAGTATATTTTAAGGGTTCAAGGGATTACACAACCCAGACGTTAGATGAAAGTTCTTATGTTACTTAGACAATTATCTCTCATCAATGATTTTGTTCCTAATAAGACAACACTACTCAGATGTAAGACATCAAATCTTGGTCTGCAATACTGTAATGCCCACCTACAGCTAAGGGAGGCAACACACTATTGTTCTAGCCTAAAAAATTAAATGGTGACTAAATTTGTTTTCTCTTCCTACCTAGAAGCCTTTGAGAGGTAACTGACACTGATTCTAGCCACTCCAACAGCTATCAAAATGCCTAAAAACAAATCCTGAGTCCATCACCCTGGCAGAAGAAAAAAAAAATGAAAATGAGCTATTACCTTGGTGCTAACCATTGCTCTTTGCCTCTTCAGATATTTTCAGGTCCAAAATCCAAAAAATAACTCCTACTAGTTTTAATCAGTTGTTACTTTCCTTCCCTCCACATGTATACAAGCGCCTGTCAACCACTGAGGACCCTGTTGAAATGCATGAAGAGGGAATCTCCACTGTCTGACTGACCCTAAATCCAGCCCCCCACCACGTCGACCCTGTCCAGCAGCAAGTAGCAAGATGACAATGGTGCCCCATATTCTATAACACAAAAGGCTGGAATGTTAAAGTTCAGATACCACCACCCCCTCATAAACATGTCCTCATGAGCCCCTGAGAAAAAGGGAACCAAGTTGATAAGGACCCTGGTCTTTGAAAGCAAGAGAAGCAGACTTTTCTCCACTGTTTGGCCAACACAGCAGGCTTCCCTTTTGATCTCTAAAGAGGGCAGGTTTTAACAGTCCCGCTCTCCCCCCACTTAACTTTAATAAAATACATCTTCCCACCTTCTGCAGGAAGCAGAAGCCTCCCCCTTTAAAGACCCCAGCTCAGGACCTGGACAGACATTTTCCCTGCCTGGAAGGGAATCTGTCCTGTGTCTTCCTTTGTTATTGAAATCTATTCTGAAGGAGTTTTATCTGTGCCCTGGTGCTTTTTCCTGATCAACTCTGTCTGTTCATTCTTTGACTACTTTTTATATGTCAGTAAGTGTAGAAAGATCCAAACAAGCAGTGATGTAAGTGGAAGGTAAATATTTATGCAACTATTTTTCTGTGAACTTAATAACTTTCAGAATCAAAACTTAGGCTATGAATTCCTTCTCTTACTCCTACTAAATTTGTCTCTCAATTTTAAATATTTGATTCCTTCTGTGTTAAATATTTGAATGATCTTTGGTCTTCATAGAATAAAAAATTAACAAATTTCCTGTCCCCCAGGCTCAGGGACCATCACTTAAGGAGGAGGCAGAAAAGTTCCAAGAGTCTGCAGTTGGGGAGGATCAAGGGGAGCTGTGTCTTCTTGACATGACAGGCTTGATACACTCATAAATTCATAGCAGCTGTGGCTGTCTGCATAAGACCCTTACAAGGTCAGGCCAGTCAACATTGCAGCATGGAGTGGGAAGGGTGTTCATGAGCCCCTCCACCCCTAACTGAGCAGCTATGAATTGTTGATGACTGCAGGGGGAGAGAGAATCAATTTTCTGTAAGGGTGTGGCTCATGATAGATAGACCATGCTTATTGGATGGTCCCACACCCAGGAGTGTATGGACATCACGAAATGAAGTCAATGGGTCATTTAAAGAAAGAAGGAATGAAAAAAGATAATATAAAGTTGGGAGAATGGGGAGATGACTGGAAAAAATTAAGGGTGAATATGATCAGAATATGCTATATGCAATTCTCAAAAAATTTACAAAATATTTCTTAAAAATTGGTAAGTTTTTCTACATAGTGAGTTCCAGGACAGCTGGGGCTACAGGGAGACCCTGTCTCAAAAAGACCAAAAAATAAAATAAAATTGGTAAGTTTTAATACATGTGGCACTAATTGTCACTGTGTCAGTTACTTGTCCTATTGCTGAGATAAAATGTTTAAACAAAGCGACTTAAAGAGGAAGGGTTTATTTTGGATTCCAGTTCCAGAGAACTCTATCATGGCACAAAAAAGCTGGTGGCAGTAACAGATATGGATATTGTGTAAAATTGGATTATTTTTTCTTCATGGCTGTCTACACGTGATATTTCCTCAGGCTTTCCTCCCATTCTCAGTATTATTTCTTCTGCTTGTTTAGCCTATTGCTGACGATCTCTACTTTGTTTTTTATTGATTGATTGCCAATTCCCAACACTTCTCTTTGGCTCATTTTCAGAATCTCTTTTTTCTTACTGGAATTTTTTTCCATGTTTAATTTTCAACCATTTACTCACTTTTTCATTCACATCAGTTGTTGGGGACCCCTGTTGTGTAAAGTAGCAGTCTCTCCATGTCCGGATAGCCCATGGGCTCGGCTTCATATGCAGAGTCTCCTTTTATCAACAGGGTGCCTTCCCAGCATCTTCCTGACTCATCTTTTGAAGTAGCCGTCACAGAAACATGGCCTCCGGCTCTGAAACTGCCAGGTTTTCCTGTGTGATTTTCAGACAATGTCTGGCAGCCTGGCAGGAGCCCACCACCACATGTAAATGAGGCATCCTAAAAGTACCTATCAATTAAGGCTTTTACCACTGCCCCCACAGTATAAAATATCCTGGTTTCGCCTAATTAATCGAAGCTGGGTCACCAAGACCTTGAGCCGAGCTGAGTCACTGAATAAAGGAGGTGTACCACTGACTGAGCTGAGTTCTGTGTCTTATTGCCTACGATCCAGCCTTCCCGGAGAGAGCTGTCTCTTTGTAAGCCACGACTCACGGAAATCCAGCTTTCGCTGACTGGGCACCTTCCCATGCGATCCGGCAGCTGATGGATCTCGTATCTCGAGGAAGTGCATGGTGGATTGGGAGGAATCCAACCGGGCCAGCCCCAGTAGCAGAGAGCCTCAACAACGCGGAGGAGCAGGGACTTGCCTGGGAGCGCAGCGATCAGTAGAGTCTTCAGCACCCAGTAGATGCGGAGACCCACAGCAGACGTGGCTCGCGAGACCTGCCGCACTCCAGCGACGTGTGGGAGACCGGCACCACGCCCAGCAGCTGGCGCCCCGAGATCCCTGCAGGCCCATAATCAGTTACTTTATCTTGGTTCTCACTTGAGTTCCTCACTTCGTGGATCTGCCTGTTTGAATCTTCTCTGAAGACTTTGAACATTTGTAGAAGTAGGATTTTTTAAGCACCTCTTCATTATCCTTGGCTTCAGTCGTTGAGGAATTGTGGAGTTTTGAAGGTGTTATATCGGCTTGTTTTTCCCATGTTTTGTGCATCTATATTGTGATTTGCACATCTATTGGAGTGGATGTGTCTCAGTTTTAATTTTTCATTCATTTTGTTGGTTATAATTTATGTAGCTCTTTTAGTGGACAGTATTCACTTGTACTTATGAGCCCCACCACTGCTTAGTGGAGAAAAGTAAATAGCACCAACAGGAGGAAAGATTTGAGAATAAACTTTTTACTAAAATGTAGTAAAAAGAAATTGGATACTTCAGGGATTAGCAATAATCCGTTTTGACAAGCAAGAAGCTAAGGTATTACTAGAACAAGAAGAGTTTAAAGAGTGTTAAAACTGAAGATCACAATTAGAGGTAAAAAGCACAGAGAATGAATGAAAGGGAAAAATGAAGGAAAATAGGAACAAGAGAGAAGCCATGTGGGTGAAAGGGAACTAACACAATGAGCAGAAACAGAACAGGTTCAGAAAGACAGAGCAGTCATCAAGCCTAATCTAGAAAGTGAATGGCTCAAATCAAACGACTGAAAACTCAAACCACTAGCCAACATTTCTTCTTCCTTTGGATGGTTCAAGTTCTCCCAACCCTTGAGTTATCTTTGTAGCTAACTGTGGCTAGACCAGATACTTGTGTCTCTGAAGTTCAAACAAGTTACATCAGAAAGGGCCTTATGTGGTCTGCCTTCTGTAAGTCTTCATTACTTAACTGAATTCCTGAGCTGAGCCGGAATTGTGTGTCATGGCTTCCTCCTGAGTAGGAGTCTCTCAGTGCTCAACATGGACAATGCCCACTCTGTCTGCTACCGTCTTTTGTACTGTGTGGGTTCACTTTTCACAATGGATTTCAATGCCAACATCTGCACTTGAATTTAGCATCCTGGATGGATATTCTTATCTTACCAGGTGCTCAGGCTGCCTTTCCGCTCACACTCCAAAGTTTCTGCCTAAGTATATTTGCAGCCACACAAAGTTTGTATCTAGGTCAGCTCCTGTCTGCTGTTTTTGTGACACTCAGGGTCATTGCCTGATTAATACTAGGTGGGGAGATATAATAGTGTGAAATTTTCTATTCTTCCTGACAGAATTGTCTGACCGAAAATATTTCAGGCATGACTGTTTCCCTTCTTTATCCCAGACTAATAGGTACAATGTCCTGATTATCACGAGTTCCCTGAGCCTGTGAGTACTTCACACAGCATGCAAATCTGCCACCAAAGTTTTGTTTTTGCAGTGTTTCTAGAGATTTCTTTTTCTCTTTTATTTGCAACCCCAGAACCAAGGAGACGGAATCCCACCTTTCTCCATTACTTTGTTCAGCTCTCCAAGGGCCCCTTGCTTCCTTTGTGAAACTAACCTTCACTACTTACAGATTTATAGCCTTTCACCACATAATGTTTCCTGAGACCCTGCCTTGCTTTTCCTGTTAACTCTTTCTGCTGCTACAGAGCAGATGCTGTCTTTCAGACTGACAGTGACATAGGAGAGTGCTGTTTATCCCTACTGCAACTATACTCACTTTCTTTATATGAGGCTTTAATGCTGAGAAACTGCCTTTCCCCTCTTAAGGAGGAGTCAAGGAAGCAGGTAACATGTTGTCTTAGTCACTTTTCTGTTGCTGTGATAGAAACACTGACCCAAGCAATTTATAGAAGGAAGAATTTATTTGAGCTTATGGTTCTAGGGGAATTACAGTCCATCTTGGCAGGGAGGCATGGTGGCAGACATGGCTAGAGGAGGAGCGGAAGCTAACTTCTCAAATCATCACACAGGCTCAGGAAGCAAGAGAGCGACTGGAGATCTGGGAAGGCTTAAGAACTCTCTAAGCCCACCCCCAGTGACATACTTCCTCCAGAAAAGCCACACCTTCTAAAACCATCATCTGGGGACAAAGTGTCCGAATACTTAGAGCCTATGGGGGACATTTTCATTCAAACCATCACACATGTCAAATTCCTTTTCTTTTCAGCAGTGGCAATGGGCTGTTTTGCTGAATTACTGCCTTTGTCTTAGCATTTCCAGGGGCTTGGTGCTCATACTGGCTAGAGAAGGTATTATATGCTTTTGTTTGTTTTGTCACACATTTATTCACACATACACATGCATGTCTGATACCACTGCTGATAGCAGAGTGTCCAAGAATGGATTCAAATGCAGCTATTGTTTCTTCTGTCACTAGTTCTATTCACAAGGTTAAAGTAGACAGCAACAATGAAGAATCATTGGGGCTGGGGAGATGGCTCAGTGGTTAAGAGCATTGGCTGCTCTTACAAAGGTCTTGAATTTAATTCCCAGCACCCACATGGAGACTAACAACTGTCTGTAACTCTAGTTCCAGGGGATCTGATACACTCATCTGGCCTCTGCAGTCATTGCATGCATGTATTGCACTTGCATACATGCAGGCAAGACACTTATACAGATAAAATAAAAAAATAAATCCAAAAATTGGATAAATGAAAAATCCAAGTGATTGTAAACATTTTTATTATCTCAAGGAAATGTGATAGAGAGTAAGATCAGTGGCAGAACAAGCAATAAAAGGAGACTCCACTCCTTTATTTGCAAAATAGAGCTTTGTGTTAATAATTTTGCCCATAATTATCTATAACAAAACAAGAAATATAACCCGGTTCTTCGTCTCCAACAGTTTATTGGATTAGAGGAGACAGAATCTGGAAATCTAACAGCAAGAAAAAAATTATGAAAGGGGATCTGTGAGTACCATAGGAGTGTAAAAAGTGACATAAAATCTACTGAAGAGGATCAAGAAAGCCAAGAGGCAAAGAGACGGAGGTTTCATCTAAGTCCGGAATAAGTCAACTCAGTGGAGGCTGATAATATACCTAACATGGGCAGATTTGTGTGGGTGGGAAAAGCCAGGTAGTTCAAATCACCCAAATGTTCCGATGTGCCATTGTGTGGCAAAACTATTGAAAGCCTAAGTGTCTGGATAAAACATTTTGATTTTGTTATTTACACAGTTGATTTGCAGAATGTAGTTAAGAATCATATGCATTAGATTTTATGTTCTAAGTTTTTAAAAATATGGAATTTCTAAGAGCTTCAAAATAACTACCAAGCCCTGGATCCAGTACATGTCTTCAAGTGCATATTTATGGAACAATCTATTTGACTCTTACCATGCAAAAGTGTGAGCAATATTTCCTGAGGCAGTGAGAAACTCCTATTTTGGATTGGGGAAATTTGTAATCATTGCTAGATTTAAGTGGAATAATCTTACTAAAGAGACATTCTTGCTCAATATATCTGGGTCTTTAACAATTCCAGGGCAAAACTACTATCAAGAAGAGAGGGATTCATTCCTGCAGTGTCCACCTAAGCATTTTTGGTGACATGGAGATGGAGAGGCTGATCCTTAGAACCTACTGGCGTACACTCTCTGAGAAGATGTGGAAGTAAAACCCAGTCAAGGGACCTTAGGGAGAGGAAGACTGCTGTACAGTGTTGCTTGTCTTGTGTTGAGGTTCTGGCCACACCTCTTACTGTTTTTGTGGTATGCAAAGCATTGTAGGTTTTCATTTGTGTGGTATAAAGAATATACGGTTAATCATTATGTACAGAACTATATGGATTACAATGGATAATGCTGACAGTGTTTGCATATGTTCAAAGATTCTTAAAAATATTTTCATTTGCACATGTAAACCAACCAGATTATAAGTAGGTCCTTTCCCAGCCCTTTAGTCTATTGTTTTCTATGATTTTGATGACTATAACTCTTATGCTTTATATTGTGTTTATGTTTTTAGCATTGGAAAAATTTAATAAATGCTCCAACAAGGTAGGAAAATATATTACAGCATTTACAAGAAATAAAGATATAATTATATAATCAGGCATTACATCAATAAGATGTATCATTTTGGACATCAATAGTTTAAGCGTTCATAAATTTACTGATCATGTAATGTTAAGAAAGATTATGGTAACTTTATTTCAAAATTATCTAGGAAGAGTCACAGTAATTTAACCAAAGTTTTAATCACTAGGTCAAGCTATCACTGTTTTAGGCAATCATTTTTGGATGGAAATTAAAGATATTAAGGAGAATATTTTTTTCAATATTTTATTTATTATTTTTATTTTATGTGTATGAGTGTTATGTCTGCATGTAGGTAAGTCCACCCGTGCCATGCAATGCCCGTGGAGAACAGAAGAGGTTGTCGGATCCCCTGGAACTGGAGTTACGGACAGTTGTTAGCTACCATGTGGGTGCTGGGATTCGAACCCATGTCTTCTGCAAGAACAGTCAGTGTTCTTAACCACTGATCCATCTCTCCAGCCCCTGGAAGAATGATGTATCTTTTTAAAAAATATTTATTATTTTATTTTATTCTCTGGGTATGAGTATGAGTATATTGCCTGCATGTAAGTGTAACCATGTCATGCAATGCCCACAGAGGTCAGAAGAGGGTGTCAGATCCCCTGGAAATGGAGTTACAGATGGTTGTTAGCTGCCATGTGGGTGCTGGGAATTGAACCTGGGTCCTTGGTAAGAGCAATCAGTGCTCTTAACCACTGAGCCATCTCTCCAGTCCCCAAGGTATCTTTTTTATAGTATGTAGAAACAGAACACTGTAAATAGTTTGTAACAATTGAACTAGTCTTTTCTACATCCACAGCAATCCAGTATTACAATGACATATACAAGAATGATTTTATGGGCAGGAGAGATGGCTGTGTGTTTAAGAGCACTGGCTGCTCTTCCAGAAGTCACAGACTCGGTTCCCAGCATACACATTAGCTAACAACTGTCTACAACTCCAGTTCCAGGAGATCCAACACCCTCTTCGTGCCTTGACAAGCATAGCACACATGTGGTCTATTTATATGCAGGTAAAACATACATACAAATAAAAGAAATCAGTTTTAAAAAAATAATTTTATATAAATAGTACCATAATAAATAATTTTTAAAATTTTATTTATTATTTTTATTTTATGTGTTTGTATGTATTGCCTGCATGTAGATAAGCACACCTGTGTTGTGCAATGCCTGAGGAGGACAGAAGAGGCCATTGGATCCCCTGGAACTGGAGTTACAGACAGTTGTTAGCTGCCATGCTCGGATTTGAACCTGGGTCTTCTGCAAGAACAACCAGTGTTCTTAACCGCTGAGCCATCTCTCCAGCCCCCAGGGGATGGGATTTTATGTACAAAAATGACATTTTTTTCTCAAACTAATATTTGTAAAATATGTACTTAAAATTTCTCCTAAGTGAAAAAACACTTATTTCATTTGGGATGACATTAAAATGGACCTTGTGCCATGAGTCATTGGACCTGGGTTAAATTCCTGAGTCAGTATCCAGCCTGTTCACTGGTAGAGGATCAGCAGAAAGTCATTTATTCCACACTGCATCATAACTTTGCCTAGGGTTTCCCCCTTTCCCTCCTCGTTCCTTCTTTTCTGCCTTATTTTTCCTCTTACTCATTTTTAAGAAACCCGTGGTGATTCCCAGGAACTCGATTAGAATTAAGTAGAGTAAGAATATGGCCATTACCTCTTTGTTCTTGGGACCAACTGCCTAAAAGAAGGAAGGAATCTAAGCAAGAGATTTCAATAAATGGAGATGTGTTTTATCACTTGTCTTGATACTGTGGAAAATTAAATAATGAAGGGACTGTAAAGCTCTGAACAAACATAAACACAGCTAGTAAGTAAGAATGCTGTGCAATCAAAAACCGCCACTCAGACAATGTGTAATGGTGGTAACCGGGGAAAAGAGCGCTGCTTTTCAATGAGAAATTCCTTTGTGTACAAGGACTGGGATTTATGGAGCTGTCCAATTTTATTAGTGCTTCATATTCCAATATTGGTAAGACATTCCTTTCAATGTGTTCCCATGTTTGATCTTTTAGATACTGACATAGAATGCCTTTTATTTCTGCAAAATATTCCATGTACAAAATAATATAGAGAAAAATTTTACAAAACAAACAAATCCATTATTTGGCCTTATCAAATCTTCACATTTTCAAATCTTTCTCTTATTTTTAAACAAACTATATAATACAGATACACTGAAGCCTGTATAAAGTTTTCTAAATACCCTTGCCATTCTCAGTTTAAAATGAATGCTATGTTATCCGACAGGAATTTCTTTTCCATTTTTTTTTTAAGGGAAGGAAAGGGTTTACCTCAGCTTAGAGGTTACAGTCCATCACTGTGGGGAGCGAGGGCAGGAGTCTGGAGACAGGAACTGAAGCAGAGGCCACGGGTAATGCTGCTGACTGACTGCCCACACCTGGCATGATCAGTAGCCTTTTCTTTTTTGTCTAGTTTTAAAATATTTTATTAGCAGTGCTTTAAGAAGTAATAAGATCACGTTGAAAAACTCTGTATATGTTGCAGAATTTGGAAAGGGAGTGATTGGCAAACGCACACAGGAACACTAACAAATTCCACATCATAGTTGAAGCTTGGTAGTACAGTTTTGCCAGTAAACAATATTCAAAAATTATAGTTGACAAGTAGAATTGTTCATTTGTATTCTAAGATATAATTACATATTTTTAGTTAGAGAATTATATGTTTAATTATTACAGTACTTTGTGTTTCTTTTTCTAGCAGTTTAATTAGGGCATAGGTGAAGACACTGTGGCTATAGAAGCATAATAGAAAATACTGGAAAACTCTTGATGCCTGGTGGTAATGGGAGACATTCAACATCAAGATCTGGATACCAAGGACGACCTGTGGAGTGAGGACCACAGCTGGCCCTCAGGGGAGGTGGGAGATCTGTTCTAGAGAATTAGTCCTCCCAAGACCAGAATCTGTAAAGGACAGAGACATCCCCTGGACCCAATATGATAGGCAAAGCGTCTGTCATATACGCACCTGGGAGCCTCAGTGGAGGGGGATGTGGGGAATGTAGTCACACAGGGAAGGCTGAAACTGCTGCCCAGCATCAGGAAGTCCCTTGTGCTCCACTTTGCTCCACAATTAGTAACAGCCAGAAGAACGCATAACCACATCCCATGGTAGCAGACAAAAACTTCAGGCTGACGTGAGGGGACCATAGAGCTAGGCTCATGGGAGGGAATCTTAGCTTCAGCCTCACAGGAGGGGAACACAGATCCAGGTTCACAGGAAAGGAACATAGCTCCAAATTAACAGGAAGGAACCACACCTCTAACTCACAGGAGGGGACCATGACTCCAGATTTATAGGGAGGGGACCACAATTCTGGCTCATGAGAAGGGACTATAGCTCCAGTTCACAGAAAGGGTCTACAGCTCTGGCTCACAGGAAGGGATCACAGCTCCAATTCACAGAGGGGCACCACAACACCAGCTCCTGGGAGGGATCACAACTCTGGCTCATGGGCAGGCACTGTAGCTCAAGGTTCATGGGAAGGGACCACAGCTCCAGATCACAGGATGGGACCAGCATTTGGCTCACAGCAAGGGACTGCCATTCTAGCTCAAAGGAGGGACCGCAGCTGCAAATTCACCAGAAGGAACCACAGCTCCAGAATCATGGGAGGGTACCACAGCTCTGGCTCAGGGGAGGGAATCTGGTCCTTGGGAGGGGACCAGAGCTCAAGGTTCATGGGAGTGGCCACACTGCTAGGTTTACAGGAAGTGAACACAACTTCAGCACATGGAAGGGGTTGTAATCACAGCTAAACCTTCACAGGAGAGGATCTCAGTTCCAGCTCATGGGAGCAGGCCACTGCTTCAGGCTCTTGGGAAGGGACCTTAGGTACAGGTTCACAGGAGGTGACCATATTTACAGGTTTGTGGGAGGCAATGATAGTCCCAGGCTCATGGTGGAATGGGGTGGAGGCAACCACAGCTCTCTGGTTCCTGGGAGATAAGACACAGCTCCAGCTGATGAGAGGGAAACATAGCTGCAGGTTCATGGGATCCAGCAATAATTCCAGGCTCATGGAAGACAACCGTAATAGTGTGCTCACAGGACAAGAACATAGCTGCAGGTTCACGAGAAGGGATCCCAACTTCAGGTTCGTGAGAGGCAAACAGTTTCAGGCTCACAGGAGGAGGTTGGTGTTTCAATTATGTTGGTTCCTACTATTTCCCTGTCTCCCCTGCTCTGTCCTCATGATTAGACTTGTGTTTAAGAAAGAACATTTGGGCTTCTGTGAAGCAAACAAAGGCCATAGTTTCTTAGTGGCTTGAATTTCTCAGTTGTGGGACATCAGTATTGGAGAAAACCACCTTTTCTTTTACTCAAGGACACAGATGGATCACATGTTTTGTTTAGTTTTGTTTTGTGTTATTGTTTTCATGATCAAGGTTCTGACTGGCCAATTTTTGGTAACCGTGGCCTTCACATCTTCCTCCCTGGTCAGGGAGTGGCATTTTCTCCAAGGACTGCTACAACCGTCATCTTGGCCCTTAAACCTTTTTCTATCTTAATTGCCAAGTCCTTTCTTGCTTGCACCCAGCTTGTCACCTGGATGATGATGGCAGCTGGCCAACATTGATACGTGGAGCTGTGGCTGTCCACAGGCCCAACCCCTGGCAAGAGAGGTGGCAGAGGGTGTGGCATGGTGTGGTGGTCACAAGCACCTCTTGAATGTGCTGTTTCTGTCCTCTGCGTGCCAAGCTAGGTGGTCATGGGGCCTGTCGAACCTGTCCTCAACTACTTTTCTTATCCAACTGTTTCTATATGGATATCTGTTACTACTATTGTACTTACAAACAGTGTGTTATATAAACATATAACTCTGTTATCACCAGGTTTTGTAAACATAATATTGCATCTTGCCTAGTTTGCTCATAATGATTTATTACATGGTATAACTATTCAAATGTGGCACCTACATATGTGCACCTGTATATCACATTTCATTTTTAGGGTTATGGACTATTCCATTGTGTGATTATCCCAGAAATTGTTTATCTCCTTTCATTGCAGAATAATTGATCAGCTTTTTATGTTTAGCTATCACGATCATGCATCCTGACCATATTGCTAAAGGTGACTTTTGTCTCTTTTCAGGACAGAGAGAAAAGCTTTGGACTTATTGGATCAATAAATGCAGACATTTACCTTATTAGATACTTTGGCTCCAAATGAGGTTCTCATTATCTTTCATAATACATGTGTTAAATTTCCCATTTTTGTTCCTTACTAATATTTGGGTATTGTCAGGAAGTTAATTATGTACAAAGTGATGCACATGGTCATGTGTCTCATGAATCATTTAATGTTTTGTCTTTTGATTGACTGCTACTGAGATTGTTCACATGGTCTTTGTCACTTTTTCTTTTATTAGTTGCCAGTTTCATTTATTATCTATTTTCTCATGTTTATCATTTTCCTGTTAATATATCAGTAGGGTGTTTGTTTAGTGCTTTTTACTTTGCAGTCAGGCTTTTTCTCAAAAGTTTTCTGAAGTCAAATGATCAAATAATTTTTACCTTTAATCTGTCACTGTTGTTTATTACATTTATACCATTTTGCACTATAGCCTTGAAATATCCCTGATTTGCTTTCTAGAACATCATTTAATCATCGTGGACCTTTTGGTAGTACCATTAGAATTACTATGCTGTTTCTTTTCTTCTTTGAAAGTTATATTTAGTATATATTTTTTTAAGATCTATTTTTTGTAATTATTTGTATATATGTGTGGGGGGTATGTTCACAAGTGAATCAGGTGTCTGTGAAGTGCAAAAGAGGGTGTTAAATCCCCTTGAACTGGAGTTTCAGTAGGTTGTGAGCTGCCTCTGTGGGTGTTGGGACCTGAACTCAGATTCTCTGCAAGAGCAATACTCAGGCTTAACCACTGAGCCATCTCTCCAGCCCCTGGATTTAATAACTATTTTAATTGATTTTTAGTGTATTTCATACAGAACATCCCAAGCGATCTTAATCATCATCATACCACTATCCCAAATGGCACCTTCCCACTGGAGCCCATATACTCTGTCATCCGTGTTACTGCTCACTGTGTTGTCAGTGCCCCAGCCATTCCCCAGTGCAAGTCCATCCACTGAGTCTAGTCAGCCTATCTAGATTTCCTTGTTTTAGGAAGATCAGCTCCTCTTCATCTAGTAGCAATCGATTGCCAACATTACTTTAGATAAAATTGGCATCTGCTGTTCATTTTCCCAGTTCTATGCTGCGTTGCTGTTTTCCTGAGTTTGCATGGGACTTGTGTATGCTGACACCATTGCCATAGAATCACATGAGCAGGTTCCCAGGAAACTGTAGGACTCTGTTTCCAAACGGTCATGCCCATCCTCCCTGGCACTTACAATCAAGTTTAATAAAGGGGTCCTGTCCAAGGATCATTATTTAGCAGACTCTTGATCCCTACACTCGGGCCATTTGTGACCTTTTGTGTTCCTGGCCCTCCGCTGCATGAGGAGCTCATTATGAGAACTGATTCCTTAATGTCCTCATCTTTATCCCTGTTCTATGTTCCATGAGCCTTAGGTGGAGAACTGATCCTTAGTGTCCTCATCTTTATCACCATTCTATGTTCCATGAGCCTTAGGTGTAGAGGTTGCGTTGCAGATGTGCCCCTCAGGCCTGGGCAATTCACAGACAATTATTTGGACTTATTTTTGTTGACTCACTTGATCTCTGTATTTTTGTTTACTTGGTGTTATCATTTTTGTCTTCTCGTTTTCTCATCCTTTGCTAACTCCTGAGAATTATCAGATTTTCTTTCTTTCTTTCTTTCTTTCTTTTTCTTTCTTTCTTTCTTTCTTTCTTTCTTTCTTTCTTTCTTTCTTTCTTTCTTCTTTCTTTCTTTCTTTCTTTCTTTCTTTTTTTCTTTCTTTCCTTCTTTCTTCTTGTTGGTCTCCCAAATTTGAAGCTGTAGACCATGTGTGTACTATTTTTGTAAATTCTTCCATTATTCCCAAAGAAATAATAAAAATTCCATTAAATCCTAATTTATTTTGCATGACTATCCATTTTAAAGTTGGTATCACTCTAGTCAGTCGTTGTATATCCCCTTTTATATCCTAGCATTCTATTATCATTGTTTCCGATTTAAAAATTTTTCTTGAAACATAAAATAATTATTTTAGGTAACAAATATTTTTGTCCTCATGCTTTGCTAATTCCTGTTCTGTTTTCACTATCATCCTTTCTTGTTTCTCATTTCATCCTGATAAATATCATTCACTGAATATATAGCTATTAATTCAGCTGATTTCCCCTGCAAATCCTATTTGATGTTGTGTGACAGATACTCACAGAACTCCTGCCGGGTGGTGAATCATCAGTGTTTTTCTTTTCAGTGCTTTTCCACAACACCTGTGCCTATATTTTGTAATCCAATTTTTTATTTCCAAATTTTCTTATTTGGTCTTATTATACTGCTTATTCTTGTTTTATTTCTGCTAATTTTGTTACCCAATTTAAAGTTTTGTTTTCACTGCTCTTTGGACATTGTACAAAAATTTATATGAAATATCCATCACCTATTCAGTAAAACTAATTGAATCTGAAATAAATATCCTATGAATAGCTCATGAACTTTTATTAACCTTAATTTCCATCGTGTGACTTATAAGTTACCTTGGTTTGTTTAATATCATTAATTCACTGTATATTTGTCCACTTACTTTATTACTGTTTCTTCCCTTTGTTTCCCCATCTTTGATGGATAGACTTTGGAGGTTCAGATATGATGTGCTACTGAGATGGTAGTGAACCATGTTCTCCAAAGTCATGGCCTTGGTTGTGGCATCATTTCTATTCCATTTCTGGCAATGGAGATTAGAGATTATTTTATGTAAGAGAACATCATAACACTGCCTAGAGTTTTGACATTTTAATCTTAATTCTTTAAAAAATTAGATGGAATTTTTGCAACTTTCTTTCTTATAATAATTTGATGGTATTCAAATCCTTCTCTCTATCTGCACCTCCCCATCCTTTCCCCCACCCAATTATATATATATATATATATATAATATATATATATAAAATGAGAATGAATTTTTTATAATGCAGTAAATGTTATATTATATATGTATATATATATATAATAAAATACAGACTGCAGAGTCTACTTTGTATTCCCAAATGTCCTTCAGTGTTCAGTGTGAATCCATCCTCTACAGCCTGGTAAATTTACCAAGAGTCACATCTCTCACAACTCCATAAGAGGCTGATTCTCCCTCCTCCCAGCAGCCATCAGTTGCCAAAGTTCCTTAGGTTGGTTGGAATTTCTTACCCACTCCCCCATGTGTATGCTTAGATTTTGTCTAGCTTTAGCCTGAATGAAACTTGTGCATTGTGTCAACATTGCTGTGAATCCATATGCCAACTGACCACAGATCTGGAAAACCCTGTTTCCTTGTGGTCATTCACTTCCTCTGGGTCTAACAATCTTTCTGCCCCCTTTTCTGCAATGTTCCCTGAGCCTTAGGAGGCTGAAGTTTGAAATAGGTGTCTCACTCAGGGATAAGTGCTCTCCAGCCACTTGTTCTCTGCATATTGGCCAGTTGTAAGTTTCTGTGCTATACATCATATTTTTCATAAGGAATCTTCTGTGGTAAGAGTTGAGAAATCCATTCATCTTATATGTAGAAGCTGCATTAAAGACATGTCCTTTAGGTTTAAGTGCGATCATCGCCAGCAGCAGCCACTCCTCCATTCTCACGAGTGCCCCACCTTCGTTCTCATGGGCCTCAAGGCTGCTCCTCCACCTGCCCTGGGATGAGGCCTCTCTTCTGCCTGACCTGGGCTGATGCCACTCTTCTGTTCTCCCTGGGCTGAGGCCGCTCTTCTGCTCACCTGGTGCCACTTTCTGTCATTGCTGCTTCTGCCCGGTCTGGACCCCATGGCTGGTGAGGAGACTGTATCAGCAGAGCCACATTCAGACATAGGAGACCAGGTTCAGTGACACAGATCTGGTTTATTGCAGGAAGGGACAAGCTTATATAGGGGTAGTGGTCCAATCACAGCACAGCAAGTAGGCTATCTTATTCGCATAACAGGTTTAGCATCCTATTAACATAACAGACTTAACGTCCTATCACAAAATAGTGGGTAGGATCCCTCATTAGTATACTGGGTTTCAGATTACAGAGCCTGGATTCCTGGAAACCAAGTGACCTGACTGTTGCAATATCTAAGTGTTGCAATTTTGGATTCCAAGGGTGGTGATTAGGGAGTGGCGAGCTCTGGGCATCAGTGTCATGATCTGCCAATGGGAGCAAATGTCACAAGGAGTTTCTGTGGCTCCAACTGTTGGGCCATTGCCTTGGGCCTGCTGTATGGCTGTCAATAAGACTTTCACCCTAGGCTCAAGCCTGTCTCCCATAGCTAAGCATCTCACAAATACTTATACTCTGCATTTGGCCAGCTGTTGAACTCTGTGTTAGTCTCCATCTGTTGCAAAAAAAAGCTTCTTTGATAAGTGGTGAGAGGTACACTTGTCTGTAAATATGAGGATGCATTTTTAGAATGCAGTAAGAAATTATGTTGGTCTAGGGATGTGGCAAAAGTTGACTTTTCTTTGGATCTATGACCTGTCCAGTCATGAACATTTGGTTATGTTTACAGTACCACAGATAAGTTCTCTCCCATTAAGCAGGCCTCAATTCCTATTAGACAAGCTGTTGATTACCCCAATAGTGATAGTTTGCTAGTCCAGTCATTGTAATTTATTATGCTTTAGAGGTAGATGAGGCCATTGATTGGTTTCTCCCTTGGCAGTTTGCATGGTATCTTCTGATACCATGAGAGCTAGTTTTCAGAGAGGAGGGTTTCAGGTCAAGAAATTGTTCAATTGTCCTAAGTACTGTGTCACAAGTATGGCCTGTCTTCAGCAATAGGGTCTTACCTTCAAATTCTAGGAGGCAATAAATGACTGTGGCAATAGCCTGGGTTATTTGGGGACTTTCTTGAGCTACCCTGACCAACAACTTGAAGGGAGGATTCCCCTGCCTAGCACTTTTTTTGTTATATAGCCTTCAGCTATATACATGAATTCACATATTTATTTTATGTGTATTTTTCAGTTACGATTTGGAACTAATATAGTTCCCTCTGGTTTTTCACATCATCTAAGCTTATTTATCTTTTCCCTCACTCCCCATGTTTAACTCCTAACTCCCCAGTTAAATCCTGCAGTTATATCAGTATATATACTCACATCTAAGAATTTGGAGCTAAGTTCCACAAAGACAGAGATCATACATCACTTGTTTTCCTGAGTCTGTATAACTTCTAGTTCTATTCATTTACCTGAAAATTTCATGATTTCATCTTTCTTCATCACTGATTAGAACTCCATTGTGTATCTGTACCACAATTTCATTAGTCATTCATCAGTAGAGGGACATTTTGGTTGTTCTTATTTCTTGGCTATTGAAAAAAGCAGCAAAACACATGGCTTCACAAGTACCATGGCAACAGGAAGAGTTCTTCGGCTATATCTCAATGCCTGGTATAACTGAATCTTATGGTAGATTTTTTCTTAGTTTTTAGGAGTTCTCCATACTGATTTCCATAGTGGTTTTACCAATCTTCAATTCTGCTAACACCAAATGAGGGTCCCCCTTTCCTTGCATTCATGCCAGAATTTGGTGTCATTTTTTTCTGAAAAATTTTAAAAATATTTTATTATTTTATTGCATGTGTATGAGCATATTGCTTGCATGTATGTAAGCACAGTCATGTCATACAATGACCGCAGAAGTCAAAAGAGGGCATCAGATCCCCTGGAACTGGAGTTATGGATGGTAGTTACCTGCCATATGAGTGCTGGGAACTAAACCCAGGTCATCTGCAAGAGCAGCCAGTGCTCTTAACCACTGAGCCATCTCTCCAGCCCCTCATTTATTTTCTTAAGTTTAGCCATTATGACTGGTGTTACATGAAATCTTAAAGGAGCTTTGATTTGCATTTCCCTCATTACTAAGGAATTTGAACACTTTTAAAGGTGTTTCTTATCAATTTTTATTCTTTTGAGAGCTTTCTTCAGATCCGTGACCCAATTTTAAATTGGGTCATTTGTTTCCTTTCTTTGTTTTTGAGTTCTTTGTATATTCCTGATATTAATTCTCTGTCAGATGTATAGCTGGTGATGATTTCTCCCACTCTGCAGGTTTCCTCTTCATTTGATTGACTATTGTCTCTGTTGTAGTTTAATGAGGTCCCATTTGTTGATTATTAACCTTAATTCCCGTGTGACTGATGTCACTTTAGAAAGTCCTTTGCTGCACCTATAATATAGGGCACTGCCTATGTTTTTTTCTAACAGTTTCAGCATTTGAGGTCTTTGATCCATATTGAGGTCTTTGATGCATTTGGAGTTGACTTTTGAGCAGGGTGACAGACATGAGTCTAATTTCATTCTTCATTTCATGGAGGTCCGATTTTGCCAGCACCATCTGCTGAATATGCTTTCTTTCATCCAGTGTGGGTTTGTGGCATCTTGTTAAATATCAGGTAGCTGCAATTGTATGCATTCATGTTTGTGTCTTCTATCTTGTTCCATTGCTCTGCATGTCTGTTTTTGTGCTCTTTCTGATTTTTTAAATGTAGGCACCTAGAGTTATAAACATTCCCTTAGGACTCCTTAATGTGGCCCAGACATTTTGTTGTGCTATATTATCATTTTCATTTAGTTCCAGGAATATTTTTATTTCTTTCTTGATGTCTTTTTTGACCCATTCATCATTTAGGAGTGTGTTGTTTAATTTCTATGAGTTCATGTATATACTACAGCTTCTTTTGATATTGATTTTGATTGCATTGTGGTCAGAATTATTTCATTTTTTGTGTTTGGTTTTTTATGCTACAGTTTGTGGTATGTTTTAGAGAAACTTCCATGTGTTTCTGAATAGAATGTATATACTTTCATGCTTGGGTGGAATATTTGTTAGATATTTGTTAGGTCCATTTAATGTATGATATCACTTAATTCAGATGTTTCTCTGTTTATTCTTTGTCCAGTTGACCTGTCGGAGAAAGTGGGGTATTGAAGTAACCTCCTATTACTGACTGGGGGTTAATCTATGTCTTAAAGTCTTTTAGTACTGTTTTTGTAAACTTGGGTGCACCAGAGTTTGGTGCATATATGTTCATGACTGTAATGTCTCCTTGGTCAGTTGATCCCTTGATAAGAATGAAATGACCTTCTTTGTTTCTTCTGATTAATTTTAATTTGAAGTCTATTTTTTTTCAGATATTAGTGTTGCAATACCTGCTTCTTTCTTAGAGACATTTGCTTAGACTATTTTTCCAACCTTTCCCCGTAAGGTGATGCCTATCCTTGAAGGTGCGATGAGTTCATTTTAGACAGCAAAAAGATCAATTTTCTTTTCTAATCCATTCAATTACCCTTTGTCTTTTGACTGAAGGGTGGAGGCCATTGATATTTAAAGTTAGTATTGAAAGATGTGTGTTAGTTACTGCCATTTTATTTTCTGTTTCTGTTCTTAGACCAGTTTTGTGTTTCTGTTATTATACCTTCAATTTTTCCTTCCGTAGCCTCTTGAGTATGGTCATTCTTTTCTTTGGTCCATTGTATTTCTTTAAGTGTTCTCTATAGGGCTCATTTGGTGGACATGAATATTTTCAGCCTCTTTGTATCATGGTAGATTCTTTTCTCCCCTTTGACTCTGATAGTTTTGCTGAGTAAATTATTCTGGGTTGGTATCTATATTCATTTAGAATTTGGAATACTTTACTCCAGGTTCTTATGTTTTTCATAGTTTTCATTGAAAAGTCAGCTGTAATTTTGATGGGTTTATATATAAGCTATTGTATTTATTATTATAATTATTTATTATTCTTTATTGTATTTTTATATATAAGTTGTATTTCTCTTGCAGCTTTCAGGACTTTCACATTGTTCTGCACATTTAGTGTTTTTTGTTGTAATATAATGTGGGAGTTTCTGTTCTGGTCCTGTCTATTTGCTGTTCTATGTGCTTTTTGCCTATATGAGTATGTCTTTCCTTCATTTCAGGAAATTTTCTTCTATCATCTTGTTGAAGATGTGATGAATGCCATTGACTTGAAATTCTTCTCCTTCCTACATTCCTATGATGTGTAGATTTGTTTTTTTTATTGTGTCCCACATTTCCTGCATATTCCATTGCTGTGTCTTAAATTTTTTTCATATTCTTTGCTTGAGCAGTCCAACTCTTCTGTTTTAATGATTAGTCTTGGTATCCTGTTTTCCATTTCATTCTTTCTGTTGGTGAAGATTTTTCCTGACATTTTAAATTGGCTTATTGAGTTTTTCAATTTCATTTTCATTTCAGCCACAGGTTTCTTCAATATTTCTATCTATCATGAATTTAATTATAAAATCCTGAATTGTCTTTGCCATTGTATTCATCAATATATTTGTATTTCTTGGGCTTCAGTCAGGAGATTATTGTTATCTTTTTTTATTTCTTTGAGTTGTTTGTGTGTTCTTTAAATGTGTTGAATTTTTTTATCATGTTTATGATTGGTCTTTTAAATTCTGTGTCCTGGGGTTCTTCTAGGTAGATCTCAAGATAGAGCATTTTTATAGTCCTGGTAAGAATTGATGGAGACATATTATGTTTTCTAAATATTATTTGTGATTTTTCATTGTGGCTTGAACATACTGATTTCTTTTGTTGCTTGTATCTGATAGGAAATTCAAACCTGCCTTTCTTGACGTTTAATTTTGTTTATATTGTTGATGTAGCTTGGTTGTTTTGTGATCAGGTAGGAATAGCTATTTGATCTGTACTTTAGGTTCTGTCTTTTTAGTTTTTATTAGAGAGACAAGGTACTTACTTCCAGGCAGGCTATTTAGGAGTTCTCTAGCAGGGCGAAGATGCCCAGGCCCATGCAGAACTGATGGGGACAAACTGGACTGATTTTAACTAGCTAATCAGAGAAGTTGTGAACTCTGGAGTTGTGGGACTGGAGCTGGTCCTAGAACAGAGAAATGGTAACCCAGTGCAGGTTCTGGCTAACACATCCAGCTAGTATGGCACAGTCTTTAAGCTTCAGTAAGAAGGATCCAATGCATAAAGAGGGTGAATGGTAACAGAATGGACTATTTTGACTACCTAGCAGAGAAGATGTGAGCCCTGGAGTAGCAGGACTGGGGCTGCTCCCAAGGCTGGCCTGGTGACTGGGCACAGCAGGGTCTGGCTAACTTACCCAGCTAGTCAGGTACTTTCCAGCAGCCTCAATGGGAAGGGACCAAAGCCCAAGGAGGGACAATGGGACCAACTAATCCTAGTTCTTCATATAGTACACAGTTTTATGGTAAAAGATGGTTTCATTTGGCCATCACAGAGACTTAACTGGAAGCCTCTGTGACTGTGTATATTTTCAAGCATTTTAAATACTTAAACAATGTGTTTTAGCGCACATTGAAGTGAATTACCAAAGGAATTCTTCATCTCTTTGCTGTTATTATGACTCACCATTTCCTTGTCTACATACTCAGTTTTTCTTCACTGTGACTAACCAACAAATGTGGTCATTTTGTCAGGTTAAAATTTTAAATGCACAGAAATGGCTACATTCTATATATTTAGGATCATTTCTTCCAGTCCTCATTTTGTGCTAGAGAGTAAAATAGGCAAGTTAACATACAACTGAAAGAAATAACTTGAAGCATAAAGAAGTAGTGTGTGTATAGTGTAAGCATTTATTCATGTCGTAGCTTGTATATATGTGTGTGTGAACACGCACATGGAGGCTTGGTGAGCACCTTCACTTATCCTCCACCTTATTTTTGAGGCAGGCTATGTCCAAGAACGAGGAGCTTGCAGATTCAACTGCACTGGCTGGCCAGCAAGTCCCAAGGATCCTCCTGTCTCTGTTTACCCAGTGCTGGGATTGCAGGGGGGTGCCTCTGGTTTTTTATATTGATGCTGGATATCTAAACTCAGATCCTCATGCTTGCATGGTACTCCCGTTATCAACTGAGCTATCTCCTCAGCCCAGCTGTAAATATCATTCAAGATAATGTGGGCATTTCCCACAGGAGAGAGTAGCAGATATTATACGTATTAGATAGTGTGCAGGCTACTGAGAGAATTGGACTCTGCCTTAGAAGACATGGACCCATTCCGGGCTTGGTAGTGAATGAGAATAAAGGTGAAAACAGTCATGTAACACCTCAGAAACTGAAACTCACCGTTCTCATCTGCAAATTTAAATGGTTGATGTATACAAATTTGAATAGTTTCCATCTCCAATATAATATCATCACAGTACTATAATTCAGATTACCTTTCTGAGATTATGTATAAAAGTTATAAGTTGTTCTAATCAGGCTATAAGCAATTTTTACAGAGACTAGACCTATAAAAGGAATAAACTCTAATCGAAGCATCTAGCTGCACAAAGAAAAAACAACCAGCAATCATGCACAGGTAGAAAAATAAATCATAACAAAAAAGAAAATAACAAGAGGAACACAATAGTTCAGCTTCTGGAGCTCAGTTTTTTTCTGGAAAAATATATTTCATCTGGGCAATTGAAAAGTGCAAGATTGTGTTTTCAATTTTCAAGGTTGAAAATTACTTAAACCTACTACTTGGATTCTGTTTTAGCCATGAACATCAGAACAGGAGTGCAAAGAATTCGAATAGGCAAAGAGCTGAGAACAGCATAGTTCTTTGGGTCTTTCTTCTAAAAGGCCTTAATTTTTATGGGTTTAAAGAAGTTGACAAAATGCACTCATTTGCAATAATTTCCAAGAATTTAGTGTTTGTTTTGTTACAAATGATAAACATTATATAAATGTAGGCAATTACACACTGGTGGTTAGGTAGTTACCATTTGTTAACTTGGTGCTATTTGCAAATATTTTGCTTCATAGCTGAACCTTGGAACAGACTGGCCTAACTTACAGGTACCTTTTTGTCAAGGAGTCAGAAAGACAAACGTCAGCAGTAGCTTAACTCTGCAGGCAGGAATCATATGTACAGGCTGGATATTTACTCAGTATGCCTCATGAAGTGTGGCTTCTCTTATTAGCAGTGCTTTCTGAACTAGTTTTAAATAGAAAGTTTTAAACCTTGGTGAATTCAGTATAGGATTTGACATGTTCATCAATCTAACAAATAAAATCACACCTATCTGAGTTTAGCTAGACCTCTTCAAAGCACTATATAAGGTTTCAAATCCCTTATGTAAAGCTTCTGGGCTTAGGAGTTCACAATATTTCATAATTTAGGAAGATGATGATTTTTTTATATACCATGCATTATCTATCACACACTGACATGCCTGGAGAATAACACCATAATTAAATAAATAATTTCTATAGAAAATCATATTAAGTGTCGTAAATAGCTACCCGGCACATCAGATTTTGCTCCAAAATGGGTTTTGAGGAAATGAAAACAGGTTTTTGGTTTTGCAATTGCAAGTCAGAACTGGACACCTGCAGGAGGCCACCAGGGCAGAGAACCTGGGAAAGACCCAAGGACATGGGTCAGGGTGACAGGAAGCCTAGAAAACAATGCTGACTGTGACGCAGCATCTGGAAGGGACGTAAGTGCGTTTAGCTGATACTGTCGCAAGTTTATCAGGATCTTTTGAAACATTATCAAGATAGTTTGGGGGTTGGTATTTTTAATGGGAATCTTATAAGGAAAAAAATAGGCCTAATGCTTTGAATTTGTCAAAGACAGACCTTTAGTAACAGGATCAATAGAAAAAGAAAAGTAATTAATTAACTGTTCAAATGCTAGAGCAGTCAGGGTAGTTTGGTTTGTCGTGTTGCCCATATATGAAGCCAAATGAGAGAAAATTGAAATAATGAAGAAATATTCATTGAACGCTAAGAAGAGATATTTTTTGAGTTAATAGATACGCACATTAAAAGTAAGCAGATGAATGAAATTGACTCACAAAATTCTTTAACGATGAAGAACAGTGTGTTAAGCATATGAGCACAGGGAAAGTATCTGACATATGTCGTCTCTTTACTGTTTTCTGCACACAACTTCAAAATCTTTAATGTCAGTGAATATTAATATAAGCTGACTCACTAATTTTAAAGTTAATGACAATAGAAAACAAGAACAAAAACACAGAGAGAGGCTGGGCATGATGGGCAAATCTTGAAAGGCAGAGGCAGGAGGATGGAGATATGAGTGTGGCCTCGGAGGCATAGCAAGTTCCAGGCAACCTTGAGCCCTGTTTACAAAAAGTGTGGCTAATAATTGATTATAGGAAATATACTGTGTGAAGTAGAAAAATTAATTTAGGTATAGAAAGTCAAACAGAATTAACTTTTCTTGGAGCTACTGGGCATAAAGTATTTAAATCCAATGAAGACCGTTTCTTTAAGAATGCATATTCTTCCAGTAATTTTACCTTTATTTGGATAAAATAGGTAAATATTCATGGAAATTATTTAGCGTCAACAAGTTTTATTACGAATTATACAGTGTTCTTTACATTAATATTCTCAGTGAGAGACAAGGAGTACTGTGCTAGGGGTTCCAAGATGCTACCCCGGGTGCCAAGGCCGGTGAGAGCAAACACTGAGGGAGGGAGTGGGGGAGCCACACAGCAGGTGAATGTCCCTGTTTAAACTCTTGTTAAAGCTACTTTTCAAAACTAGTTTGAAGAATTGGGTGTGGTGGTGCATGCCTTTAACATGTGGGAGGCAGAGGCAGGTGGATCTCTGTGCAATTCAGGCCAACCTGGTCTACATAGTGAGTTCCAGATCAGTTGGGGCTACAGGGAGACCCTGTCTCAAAAAGACAAAAAGAAAAACAAAAGCAAAAAACTAGTTTGAATGTGTCCCACCCTTTCTTAATTACTAGTCTTGCATTTTGGTAGTTTTACAATTATGCAACTGTGCAACTTAAAAAAAAAATATGTGAAATTTGGTTTTCATCTCTAAAATGTGTAATAAGGACTGATTTCTAAAGGCTTTTATACCAGAAGACTAAGTCAGTCATGAGTGAGAATTAAACATGAAATTTCAATTATACATATTTAGTAGCAATTTTGAGCATAATTTTCAATTTTTTTTTTAAGAGACAAGAAGGGAAAGTAGAAAGATGGGTCAGTCATATGAGCATCTGCTGCTCTTACAGAGGTGGCTGACAACTCCTTGTAACTCCAGCTCCATGGTGACCAGATGCTGCTCCCCTCTTCAGGCAGACAAGTTTCCTTGTGCAGCAGACTGTGATGAACACACAGACCGACAATTAGACAATGTGCAAAGAGACTGCAGAGTGCTTATCCCTGAATAGGACACTAGAGCAAACTTCTGCCTTCCAAGGTTCAGAGGTCATTGCAGAAGAGGGGGCAGAAAGATTGTAAGAGCCAGAAGAGGTAGATGACCACAAGAAAACAGTTTTCCAACAGCTAAGAAGTGATTCAAATGAACTCACAGCAACAGTGACAGCATGCACAAGTCCCATGTAAGCTGAAACCAGACAAAATCCTAGCATGGATATCACGAACTTGGTAAGAAACCTCAGCCCTACCTCAGGAGCTATTGGCAACTGATGACTGCTGGGAAGGTGAGAGTCAGTCTCATTTAATGGTAAGACTTGGTAGGTTAACCAGGCTCCAGTGGATGGACATACGCCAAAGGGCATTTGGGGACACAAGCTTGATTGTATAGACATATTTATATAGGGTACATCAAATTGGGTGAGGGACAATAAACTGGTTTCAGAAGGGGAATAGAATCTAAATTCCTCAAAATATATTGTACGAAATGTGCCAGAATTCAATTAAATAAGAAAGAAGAGAGCGAGGTAGAAGGAAGAAGCAGCTGTGTTGCCTGCAGTGTGGCCTCTGGACGGCGCGTGGGAAACATATTTGATGGTCTGAGTTGAATAATCTACTTTCACTTCTAACTGGACGATGTTTTCTCTTGAAATCGTACCAAATGCTTTTTCTGCATCTGAAGTACTTATTCTATGACCTTCCTCATACATTTGTTAACACAGTGAACTTCACAGATTTTCAAAGGTCAGTCCAAAATTTTGATTTTGGAATATAGGCCACATTGTCATGAAAAAAATTAGGCTCTTCAAAAATAAGACTATATTATTACAGAATTATTTTACTGTATTATGATCCAATTCACTTTTTTTTTCTGTTTTGGAGACAGTCTCCCTGTAGCCTCAGCTAGTCTGGAATTCCACTATGGAGACCAGATTGACCTCAGTTTCGTAGAGATCCCCGTCTCTGCCTTCAGAGTGCAGTAACTAAAAGTGTGTACTACAATGCCCGCCTCCAATTAACTTACAGTATAGTTAATATCATCTTGTCATAAGTTGTAATTTTTGAAGTCTCTGATTTTCCATAATTGGTGTAGAGATGGTAAGCACCCTCACACAATCACAGGCTGAATAAAAAGTATTTTATTAATGCACAGTTTTGTTTAGCAAATGTTTCAGAAGAGCATTTAAGCCACTTTTAGTAAAATAAAAGAGTTATAAATAAAGGAGAAAAGCTGTTGTGATAGTGTTTAATGACGAATAATGGGATCGTGAGTCCAGTCTCTTACAACGAATTTTAACTACATTTGAAATCATCTATTCTCTTTTTAGTGTGTAGTACCAGTGTCAAATCAGGACCTTGTTTTCTCTGTCTGTCTGAATTGGACATGTAATTTTACAGAACAGCCGATGTCGCTCTTGTGCAAGAAGCTCCCCTTTTCGTTCGTATCTCCGTTCTTGAGATATATGTTATAGAAACAATCTTAAGAAGAGAGTCCTCTGCTGTTATTGATGCTGTGAAAGGCATTTTAAATACATAATGATATTTTTTAGAAAAGATTTTCCTCAGCAATAGATCAGTGTTTATAATTACAGTTTCTAAAGATGCAAATAAAGGAAAAATTCTGCAACAGGTTTGGGTCACTTAAAATGTACTGAAGGAAGATAGAGTTCTCCCATTTCTTTTGGAAACCAGTATGGTATACGGATTTGAGAATGTGTGTGCTCTGAGTGGAAACCTATAGCCTTTGACGGGGGAGAAACAGTGAAGGGATGAAGGTTTCTGGACGGACTACACTGATGTTCACACACAGGCAACTGGAAAAGTGTTAAATTTTCTCAGTGATTTAAAACAGGCGAAGGAGTGCTGCTAAGAAAGGTCCTGCATGTAGCCACGAGCTGACAACCTTATCCTGGGAGGGAATCATGGCAGCTTTGGGTGTCCCAGCATACTGCAAGCGGATGAACATTCCTACTGACCTCTATGGAAGGCACACTTCAGACAAGACTCCCCAAATGAGTCCTGAGGAAATCCTGGGTTGGAATTCTTGACCTGAGTTAATGAGAGTGGAACCAGTGAGAAATGCTAAGGGATTTGATAACAAATTGATTTGAAATCCCAGAGCTGTGCGTTACCTTACAGAAGCACCATTTGAAGAATAGTGTAATAAGAACAAGAAGATAGGTCAGGCTTAATTAAAGATGTGAATTCATGGTTAAGTTAATGATTGAGCAATCATAAAAAGGTCAGCAGGAAAGGCACTGGATTGCATACAAGTGCTCTATTACATCTTATGCATCCATCCTGTCCTTTAAGCTGTCCTATAGGAAATACTGTTTTCATGCCAATTGTTTCTGTGTTGGCTTTGACTACACCACACCAGTATCTCTTAGACTGTGATATATGACCAAACTGTTTTAAAAGCATGAGGCTGTTTGCCCATTACTAGGTCCCAACCTATTAAAGAAAATCTCTGACATTTAGCAGGAATTTGTAATTTCTATAAATTTCGAGGGTTTTATGTAGTAGTGTTTGAGATTGGTTGGCTTCAACCGTGTGTGTTTGTGTGTGTGTGTGTGTGTGTGTGTGTGTGTGTGTGTGTATGTATGTACATGTCTGTGTGTCTACATTCATGTGTGCAGAGCATATAGATATGTGTGTAGATTTAACAATATGTCTGTGTGTGTATAAAACATGCTTATATGTAATTGAGAAATTCAGGAATTACATAGTGTCAAGTTTCAACTAATTGAGTGGAGGAAAATTTTATAGATTTAATCTTCTAAAACCATAGGAAACATGACCTTATCACAAATCAGGAAGCAAATTAATATCTTTTATTTGTCTATTTCATGAAAATTTTTGAAGAATACTACTAGTTTACAGAAATGATTCTGATATACACAATAAATTTCTTCTGGAATTTTAACTACTGTGTTGAAACAGCGTTTACTGGTAAAAATTGGAAGCAAATAGTGCTTGTGAGGTGGCCCAGGCAGTTGGAGGTGCTTTGGGCAGTCTGAAGACCTGACAGCAATCCCTGGATTTCAAAAGGTTGAAGGGGAGAAACTGCTCCTGAGAGGTGTCCGTCTTTTATCTTCCACATGGGCACATAGCACTCATGTGCCTACACACACACACACACACACACACACACACACACACCACACACAAATCAATGAATAGATAATAAATATTTAAAATCATTGAGCAAGCACAAGATAAAGAATTAGATAAAGAATCTAAAACACAAGGAATCTAAAAGCTCATTATTTCAAAAACAAAAGAAGATCTAATTCTCTATCTAAAAGTAAAGCATTGGGACTGAAGAGATTGTTCAGCATTTAAGATATATGCTGCTCTTGCCAAGGACCTGGGTTTGGTTCAAGAATCCACACAGTGCCCAACAACTGTCTGTAACCCCAGTTCCAGAGGATCTGATACCCTCCACAGGCATTGCATGCACATGATTCACTCACATACATGCAGGCAAAAAGTTATCACACATAAAATAAAAATAAATCAAAATAACTTTTCAAGTAAAGTGTTTACTTATGAATGCATTGGTAATGCTGAATATTTTAAATTATTTTCACTGCTAATATCTTAAAATCAAGTTTATGCAGTAGGTTGTCTGGACAATTTCATTATAGTTACAGCTGAAATCCTAGGGCAGGTCACTTTCTTATGTATACTGAAATATGTCTTGAAGGAAATGACAATGTCTTAGTAGTGTTAGTAATGATGACAATCCCTATTTTGAATATAATGGAAAATAAAGTAAAATAAGGCTGAATTTTTGCTACAGGTCAGGTATGAAATCAGCAGCAGTTAACATGATAATCGAGATCACAGTGATGCATTTTGTATTTGTATTCAGTTTGGGACTGAATCCAAGCACAGCTTGTTTCTATCAGAATATTTGAATTTCAGTTCCACAGTAGTGTGTGTGTGTGTGTGTGTCTGTGTGTGTGTGTGTGTGTGTGTGTGTAAGTGCAAATGTGGCCATTTTCAACACTAAGAGCAATAAGAACTTATTTTGCTTTTAGTTATACAGATTCACTAAACGATAACTAAGCTTAATAAGTTATGGAATGGAGTAGATGTCTATCCAAGGCACTGCTCCACCTAAACTTACATGTTCAGAAAGGAGGTTCATTTCCATAAATTTCCTTTAAAAATGTAGCTAAAGAGCTTTGGCATCATCTGATAAAATATCATAGTATTTTTGCCATAGCTAAAGCAATGTGTACAATATATTTATATTTTCTTTCTTTTTCTTTTCTTTTTTTTTTTTTTTGATCTTTTTGAGACAGGGTCTTCCTGTAGCCCCAGTTGTCCTGGAACTCACTATGTAGACTAGGCTGTCCTTGAACTCACAGAGATCCTCTTGCCTCGGCCTCCCGAATGCTGGGATTAAAGGCGTGCGCCAACACGCCCGGCATATATTTTCTTTTTTAAAAGAACTAATCTTTTGAAAAGGCCTGACTAGGTGTCTGGGTCTCCAGGACACACTGATGAGTGAGTCAGAACTATGCCCACTTTGTCACCATTATTCCAAACTGGGACTAAGCCCAGTATCTCCTGCTGGAGAAATGGGGATCAGTCTGATGAGCTAGTCTGAATCACACACACTCTATTGTCATCTTCCCCCCAGGCTAAAGCATTGCTCCAGCTCCACAGTAGCCCAGGAAGCTAGCTAGAACTGGTCCGCTCTGCAGCCATCTCAATAGTCACAGTTTTATATGTGATTTCTTAGCAGGCCAGCCTGGCATCACGCTATCCCTCCAACTAAAAAATAAAAAATGAGTGCCTGAAGCAGAGACTAACTATTCATACCTTATCAGAATCAAGCAAGCTGCAACAATAATAAAACTTCCACTCAACAAAGTCAGGCTAGAATATCATATTAAACATGTAATCAACATACAAAGTCCTTGTGCACAGGTCATGTTGCAAAAATCAAATACAAAAAAGCAAAATAATATGTTCCCACCAAATCCTACCAGTCTTTTCTACATGAAAATGTTAGGAACTACCAGAGGAAGCCCAGGACACAGAACTTAAAAGGGCAACCCTAAACATGATGAAAGCATTCAAGGACTTTAAAGAACCCACGAACACCTCAAGGAGCTTGAAGAGGGCAGGAATAAACTCCTACCTGACGCTCAGGAAAATACAAATACACAGCTGAAAAAAATATCAAAGACAACTCAGGATTTGAAAAGTGAATTCACAGAAGGGATATAAACATTGAAGAAAACTCAAGCTGAAATAAAAATGGAATTGGAAAACAGAGGAGAAAGTTGTACTAACAGAATGAATCAAAGACTTGACAATTAAGTGGGAGAATTAGGCTGCTCAAGAAACGAATATGGAAAAAGGAGCATCAGGAGCGGTGGTGCGCCATAGAAAGACCAAGGCTGGAAGCTAGAGGTGTAGAGGGAGGAGAAGGCTCTCAGGTCAATGGCATTGATCAGATTTTCAACAAAACTTCCCTAAATTAGGGGAAAATATCCATACAAATACAAGAAGCACATAGAACACATAGAACCTCCTTGTGGCATATGACAATAATTACAATAAATACACAGAGCAGAGAGGGTAACAGCAAGTTATATATAAAGGAAAAAGTCATAATAACAGCTGCCTTTTCAATGCAAACTTTATAAAAAGTCAGAAGAGCCTGGAGCCATGTATTACAAGTTCTAAATGACCAAAGATGCCAACGCAGACTACATTACCCAGAAAAACTATCTGCTGTAGTTGAAGGAGAAACAAAAATTTACCATGATATAAATTGGCTGAAAGAATTTATGTCCACTAAACCAGCCCTATGGAGAATACAGGAAGTAACACAAAGGGCCAAAGAGAAATATGACCATATATCACAGGCTACAGAAGAAAACAAATGAAGATATAATTCTCAAAAAACAAAGAACAGAAACAGAAAATAAAATTACAGCAACAAACACATATTTTTTAATAACTTTAAAAATCAATGGCTCAACTCTTCAATCAAAAGACACATAGTAGTTGAATGAATTAAGAGAAAAAAAAAAAACCCACCTTCTTGTTGTCTAGAAGAATCTCACCTTAACTTCAAGGATAGTTACCACTTTACAATGAAAAAATGGAAAAAAAGTTCCAAGTAAATGTGACCAGAAATAAAAAGGCATTACTAACCTAATAGCTGATAAATTAGTCTTCAAACTAAAATTAATCAGAAGAGGTAAAGAACGTCACTTTATTTTGATCAAGGGAACAATCAGCCAAGAAGACATTAAAATCATAAACATATGTGCATCAAACTCTGGTCTTCCCAATTTCATAAAAAGAGTACTACTGACTTCAAGGCACAGATCAACTTCAACTCAGTAATACTCACTCTCTTCACTGGACAGGTCAACTGAACAAAGAATAAGCAGAGACACACCTGAATTAAGTGATATCGTATATCAAATGGATCTAAAAGCCATCTCCAGAAAATTCTACCCAAGCACCAAAGAATACATATTCTACTCAGCAGTCCATGGAAATAGACCACATAGTGGAGCACAAAATAAACCTCAAGAAATACAAAAAACTAGAAATAATTCCATGTATCCTGACAACAATGCAGTAAAGCTTAAAATCAACATCAAAAGTAACGCTAGTAGCTATACAGAATCATGGAAATTAAACAAATGATGAAAGGTCAAAATATAAAAGAAAAAGAAATATATTTATGCAATGCAATGAAAATGAAAATACTATAAATTAAAAACAATTAAACAAATTAAAAACAATCCTAACTGGGGAGTTTATATCTGGTACCTACATTTTAAAAATCAGAAAAAGAGCCTAGAGTGATGGTATACTCTTTTAATTTCATTGCTTAGGAGGCTAGAGGCAGAGGCAGATGGATTTCTGTGAGATTGAGGACAACCTGGTCTACATAGCAAGTTACAGACCAGCAGGGGCTACAGGGAGACCCTGTCTCAAAAAACAAACACACCAACAGCAAAAATGTCGAAAAAGGAGCCAGTGAAATCTGACCAGGTAAAGGTGCCCTCCACAAAGCATAGCAACTTGAGTTTGATCCTCAAGACCCATGTAGTAGAAGAAAGAACCAACTCCTTCAAAATGTGCTCTGACACAAAATAAATAAATGTAATTAAAATTTAAAAAGAAAGAGCACAAACAAATGACTTAATGATACAACTCAAGAATCTGAAAAGACAAGAATAAACCATACCCATACCCAGGATATGAGAAGGAACAACAAAAATCAGAGCAGAATCAATGAAAGAGAAACAAAGAAAACAATACAAAGAATCAGTGAATCTAAGAGCGGTTCTTTGAAAAGATAAACAAGATAGACAGATACTTAGCCCAGACAGAATGAAGAAAGAACAAATCAAATCAGAAATGAAAGTGAAATATTAAAATAGACAGCAAAGTAATCCAGAATATTATAAGGGAATGTTTTAATAACCTATACTTTAACAAATTCGAATAGCTAAAAGAAAGGGATGAAATTCAAGATTCAATAGAACATCAAGGTTAAACCAAGAAGAGATCAACAACTTAAACAGACCCATAACAAATAAAGAGATTGAAACGGCAATAAAAATTCTCCTGACGAAAAAGGCCCAGGTCTAGATGGATTCACAGCAGAATTTCACCAGAAATTCAAAGAACTGCAATCAATTCTGCTTAAATTATTCAAAAAGATATAAACAGAGCGAGAAGTTCCAAACTCCTACAAAGCCAGTATTACTCCAATATCAAAACCAGATAAAGACACCGTAGGAAAAGAAAACTACAGGCCAATTTCCCTAATGAATATCAGTGCAAAAATTCATAGCGAAATACCAGTAGACCTCATAGAGACACATATCAAAAAAATCATCCGCCTTGATCAAGTTAGCATTATTCTAAAGATACAGGGATGGTTCAATGTACATAATTCAATAAGTAATGCATCATATAAATGGACTTAAAGACAAACACATGATCATTTCAGTAGATTCAGAAAGGTCTTAATAAAATCCAACATTCCTTCATGATAAAAGTCTTAGCGGGAATTGGACTGGAGGGAACATACTTCAACATAAATATGAGTATATACAACAAACCCACAGCCAACATCATGCTGCTTTTAAATGGAGAAAAACTCAAAGCATTTTGACTAAAATCAGGAACCAAGCTGTCCACTATCCCCACTCTTTTTCAATATGGTGTTTGAAACACTAGCTAGAGCAACAAGAGAGGGAAATTAAATGGGCACTAATTGAGAAAGATGTCAAATAATCCGTATTTGCAGATGATATGCCATTATGCATACAAGATCCCCAAAATCCTACCAGCAAACTCCAAGAAATGATCAAGACCTTCAGAAAAGTGGAACCATACAAAAATCAATTTACAAAGATCACTAGTCTTCTTATAGAGCAATAACAGGCAGTCAGAGAAAGAGATTACAGTAATACTCCCATATAGACACATACATAAAAAACAAAAAAAAACCAGAAACTAGGACTAAGCATAACTAAAAAGCTTAAAGCTCTCTATAGGGAAAACTTTAAAACTTTAAAGAAATATCATGAGAACGACATTGAGAGCTGGAAAGACCTGCCATGCTGGTGTAGTAATAGAATTAATGTTGTGAAAATGACCATCCTATCAAGAGTAATTTACAGACTGTGTGCAATCCCATTCAAAATTTCCATGACATTTTTCACTGAAATAGAAAAAAAACCCTAAAATTCATATGAAACCACAAAAGACCCTGGAGAGTCAAAGCAACCCTGAGCACAAAACAGCGTGACACTGGCACAAAAACAGACATTTGGACTGACAGAGCAAAATGGAAGGCCCAAACGTGAGTATCCACAATTTCAGCCATTTAATAATTAACAAAGGTGCCAAAAACACGCAGTGGAGGAAAGGCTGCGTCTTTATCAAATGCACTTGGAAAAGCTGGATCTCCATGTGTAGAAGAGTGTGTAGAAATTATTCCCATAGCTATGACCTTACACAAAAATCAACTCAGAATTGATCAAAGACCTCAATGTCAAGTCTGAAATACTGAGAATTTTAGAGCAAACACAGGTAGTATTCTACATGATATAGGTTCAGGAATGGACTTTCTAAATCGAACTTCATTCGCTCAGGAATTAAGGAAAATTATTTACGACTTGGACTTCATTAAATTGAAAATATAATGCACTGACTCCATTTAGTGGTGTTCAACATGTACAAGTGTTTTTCCTTGAGAAAAAAAAACCAACAAAAAACCGATTCTCCCTCCCTCAGAATCCATTGATTGCCTATAGGTCTTCATCTTGACTTGAGACCCTGTGAAACTTTCCCAATGCACATTTATTTTAGTTCATGCTACTATAATATGAAAAAGAATATCATTCAGTAATCTCTTCCTCACTTCTGTGCTGCAGGAAATGGAAGGCCTGGGCAGCATGGCTGGATTCTGGCACGGGTCCTCTTCCTGGCTTGCAGATAGCCACGTGATATTCTCATACAACGGAAAACATAGAGTTCTGGTCTTTTCTCCTTCACAGGAGAGATTATGAGGGCTGCATTTATGAACAGTATATCTTCAGAGTCAAATTGTCTTCAAAGTCACCTCCAAATGCCATTATATTTGGCACTGAGGCTTTGCTATACAAATCTGGGGGAGGAAAAGATCAATGACTAAGCCCACTTACTGGAGTGCAGAGCAGAGAGAGGAGAGATGACTGCAAATGGCCTCCACCAAGCTGCAAGGACATTTGTAGAATGTTCATACCCTGCTTTGAATTTCAGAGCAGAAGTTCTAGTCACTTCGAATCCTGTCTGAGTTGGGTAGTCTTATCATGACTCAGAAACGAGAACAGAGGGTACTTAATTTGTCATCAAAATTTCACATTGAGACATGGCACTCTTCCTCAGTGGGCAGAACTGGGGAGTAGCCAGGGGTTGGGAAAAATGTAAAACCTCTCCTGTGTTTTTAGGAAAGGAAAGAGCCATGTGCTGTTCTGTTGCTCCAATCTCTTCTTTTAATGTTTAAGTTGAAACATGGCCTACTCCAGTCTCTCTTGCATTGATAAAATACTGTCCAGAAACAATTTGGAGGAGAAAGGGTTTATTTACCTTATAGGGTACAGTCCACCATCAAGGGAAGTCAAGACAGGAACCTGGAGGTAGAGACTAAAGCAGAGACCACGGAGGAATGCTTATCTGCCTCTCTTACACAGCCCAGGCCCCACCTGCACAGATGGTGTTGCTCACAGTGAGCTGGGCCCTCCGACTAATGTATTAGCAATCAAGACAATGTCTCATAGACATGGAGACAGGCCAATCCTGTGAATTCGATCCATCTCCTCAGGTGAGATTCCCTTTTTTCAAGAGATTCTAGTTTGTGTCAAGCTGGCCAAAACTAACCAGAGTAAATCATGAAAATGATTATGGAAGACCATAAGATGATATGATACATATATGTATTGTATAATATTCAACTTAGTTGTAATTATCAGTGTCTTCCAGTAATCATCATTTCTTTCCTGATGAAACACATTTAAAAATAAATTCCATTTTTCCTATACTTTGGAAATATATTGTCAAAATAATAATAATAATGTGCAACACTATGCTATAATTCATATTTCTTACCTAATTATAACTTATTGGGGGCTGGAGAGATGGCTCAGTGGTTAAGAGCACTGGCTGCTTTGGCAAAGGATCTGGATTCAATTCCCAACACCCACATCCATAACTAACAACAATCCATAACTCCAGTTCCAATGGAAATCAAAGCCCTCTTCTGACCTCTGTGGGCATTGCATGACATGGGTGCACTTACACACATGCAGGCAATACCCTGATACACATAGAATAAAATGTAAATACGTAAATAACTTGTTGATGACTTTCCCACTCTTCGCAATGCAGACTGGCCCCACCACCTCAACTTTTATGAGGTCCATTCTTTTATGATCCACAGATGGATGAGATCACGCAGTACTTATCTTTCTATGCCTGACTTCTTTCATTTAATATATTGCCCTCTGGATTCATGCAAGTTTTAGGAAATAACAGAAATGTATCTTTTTATTGACTGAATAATTTTCTGTTGCATATATAGTACATAATCTTTCAGGGTGTTTTTTTGTTTTTAAATTGGACTGACCTGATACTCTGATCCTCCTGCCTCAGCTTCTTGATATTGAGCTCAAAGAAGTACTCTCCCTCATCTCTTAAGCACAGATATTACTTGCTGATTTATCACTTGGTGGGTATCCATTACATTGTTTATGATTACAATGTACTTTAGCGGAAGTTAACTAATTTCCCAAGTTCAACTCAGTCCAGCGTTCTCTTCAAGTGAGAATCACCCTCATATCGTTTTACAGAAACGTCCTTAGCGTGTAGTTCCAAGAGGACTTCCTTAATGATGTTAACTCAAGTGTTGGGACCTCATAATCTGGTCTGAATGTTTCTTCTCTAACTGTGTGAGATTCACAGGAAAACTATGTAGAGCATGCAGTGCTTCCAGTCTGACATTTGGACTCCACTGACTTGTTTGTGGTGGACACTTGTTTTAGTAGTAGTTATGAGATTAGCCTATGTATAATATTATTATATATATGATCTATCTGCACATCTTCATAGTTGATTATTTGTTGTGCTGTACCAATTACTGTTCCTTGTGTTTACATTTCCTACTTCATTTTTCTATCCACAGGGATCTTTATTTTTTAGTTGGTCTATTGAATTGCTAATTTATTCTCTCATACTACTGTGTTTCTAAAAGGAGCCTTTTTTCATAGAATTTTCTGTTCTAGTGGTAGGAATGCAATGCATTTTTAATTTCCCTGAGGCTATCAATCATGATTATCACTTTAACAATTATTTTTCTACACATAATATTATGTGCCTGCATGTTCCCAATTAAAATTTTTGGTGAGCTATGTTTACTTTCTTATTTTGATCTTTATGTGTTTAGAAACCCAGATAATCTCCTATGCTTTATTGCTGTTTATTAGATTAAGAATTGAATATTTATAACTGGAACAGTACAATGCTGATGGGAAAACTTTGCACAGCATAGTTATTCTAGATGTCACCCACCTGACTATTCTATGTGAAGGGTGAAGTGTCAAAATCTGAAGGTTCTTTATTGAAGGCACCTAGAGAGTAAGCCTCCCAAATTTCACTTGGGACAGAGACCAGTGAAAGCTATTTGAGAGCTGGGTTGTGGAATGTGGGCCGAGAGTCGCAGCCTTCAGGGAGGTTTCATGGTTCTTGACCTATAGCAACACTATAAGGAACTATATTAACATAATTTAAAATCTGATGCTTTCCTTCTCTCAGTTCATGTCAGGTTCTTCCAGTCCAGCATGAGTATCTACCCCTAAAACCATGTCTTCAATAAAGCATTGACTGATACTGTTTTTAAACCATTGCAGCTATTTTGATGCAGAGCATATGGAGATTATTAGTTATTCTCAAATTATTAATATTTCTGACTCTCTAGATTATATATTCTTTTAGAAAAATATATTCTCAGCTTCTTAAAAGAAGGAAATTTGGAGATATTTTTATGTTAGTAATTAAAACATTGGCAAACTCTCCCACTGAAGGGCATGACTAGAAATGGACTAACAAGAAATTTGGAGATGTTTCTTTAGAAATGCCAGGTAAGAACATTGGGAGTGACACGCTTCTCAACACCTAGGGTCTCTGCCTTGTCCACCTCCAGGGTTAAGTACTTTTGTCAGGCTCACCAAGAACAGCAGCTGACATACTGCTTGAGGGAACTGAATGGGCTTGGAGTGAACAGCTGACACCAGTACCTAATAACATCAGAGAGCCACAGCTCAGCTGCACTGCTCTTGCTGTGTCATTTGAGGGAGGGGAGGAGCAGACAGAAATTAAATGGAGCCATAAAAGGGACAGTAAGCTTGTTGGAATCCAAGGCTGTGTAAATGTGCGATGGAAAGTAACAAAAGTCAGCAGAGAGCTAAATCTAAGGCAGCTATTAAAACTTCCTGAACTTTGAATGTGCTTCTTCACCTCTGCAAACACAACCAGAGGTTAATCACCAGAGACAAATATTGCAGGCCCCAGTGACTGCCTGATCACTAATGTATGGGGTTAGGAAATGATTTAGGTGTATGGTGGTGCACACCTGTAGTCCCAGCACTTGGGAGGCAGAGGCAGGTGGATCTCTGTGAGTTCAAGGCCAGCCTGGTCTACATAGTGAGTTCCAGGACAGCTGGGGTTACAGGGAGACCCTGCTTCAAAGAGACATTAAAAAAAAGAAAAAAGAAAGAAGAAATTATTAAATTTGAACAATGCTGATCATTGCATGGTACTACAGCTCTGAAACTCAGTGTGCTGTGTGCATCTTCAACTGCAATTTTAGGGCGATAAATTATGCTTCAATAAATTTGTTTGAAAAGTAGGTTCAAATTGAAATGCTCTTTTAATATTTTGTTAATGCAAATTTTATTCAAGTAGTTTTAAGACTTATACCTGAAAGATGATTATCCAAAATAGAAAACAAATTCTAAGCTTTTGTTCCTAAGCAATACTTTTTCACTCAGGTACTTATAAAAGTCACAAATCTCCCAGGTAACAGCTCCTGTTTAAAGAGAAGTCTATAAAAGCAACAATTAATTTTCTTATGAAAGTAGTAAGTTCTGGCTGTTAGAAATGAAAACTTTATTCCCTTGTGATGCACGGATTGTTTTTCTCCTCAAGAAACTTGCATTTATGTGTCCCAAAATGGATCAGTGATTTAATATAACTAAGATATTGGCCCTCATCTATTTCCAATAACAAAAAATTAGTCTTTCAGTTTGTACTAGGCTCCTGGAACTCTTGAAGCCTCCTTTATTCCAGAATTTCCCACCCCAGCTGCAGGACCTGTGAAGTAACTGGGCGACGTCTCACTTTTGCCTGCTTCCTTCTAAGGTACATCGATACTATTGGAAACTGATCCCCATCTTTCTTATACTTTTCAGGGGGTTAAGTGATTGCGGAACTGTGTTTCAGAAGTATTACCAGAGTCTGACTTTACAGCAATTAGCATTCTGCCCTACAAAAATCAAGCAGAGGCATTGACAAATTCTGTCGACGTGCGTCACGTCCCTATTTGTGAACCACCTTTCCTGCCTACCCCTACTTCTGCTTGTCCCAGGAATTCTAGAAGTCTCATCCCACCAATTTTCCTAGACAATTTTGATAATGTAGTATTCTTTGAGAACTTTAACACCACTTTGAGGCACCATGGACACAACTGAATATTGCTGTGATGATAAAGGCCTAGTGAAACACGAGTGACTGATGAGTATGGAAAAGATGTTTGGAGAGAGCTGGATGAAGGAAAGAAATATTGGTTGCCATCACAAGGTAGAAGGGAGGTCTTCGCTGGTATACAAAATTTACTATGAAAGAAGGAGCATGACAGATTTGGTTTACACTACTTGAAAATTATTTTTTCCCCGACATAGAGACAAAATGTGCATTGACATTCCAAAGCTGCTGTTTTCTTCTAATCATTGTTTCTGTGCTTATTTTTGCTGTTGCTCATGTCTCCTGTCTTAGTTTCTGTTCCTCTGATAAATATTCTGACAAATAATTTATAGGACAAAGGGCCTATTTTTGCTCACAGTTCTAGGTTACGGTCCAACATGGTGGGTGAGGCAAGGCACCAGGAGCTTGAAGCCACTGGGCACATTACAGTCCTCGGTCAGACGAAGAGAGCACTGAATGCATGCTGATGCTAGCTTGCTTTCTCCACTTTATATGGGATTCCCTGCTGAGGGAATGAGCCTAGCTACCATTCAAATGAATCAGTTAATACAGTCAAGATCATTCCCCATGGGCGTGCTCAGAGGACTGTCTCTGAGGATGGTAGATTCCTTCAAGTTCACAATTAGCATTTACCATGGCATCTTCTGACATTTCTTTCATGTTTTCAATCTGAAATATCCTGTTGGTTTGTTTCTATTTCTGTAGCTTCGCCCCTGAGATGGAATTATTTTGGACATGAGTTTCTCTTTTCAGGTCCAGTCCATGTGTCTTTCCTCATTTTCTCTACTTAACCATTTAACAGCACATAGCAAAACTTCTACTGAAGACTGTACTATGCATACGTTCTAAAGTGATCACACAATTTAGATTCACAAATATTTTTATCTATTGTGTCTTCTTGGAGAAGAGCTTGTACTTTGTGCTTTTGTTTCATTTGAGTCTTTGTACGAGTCACTCCTTTTTTTTTTGGTCTTTTTGAGACAGGGTCTCCCTGTAGCCCCAGCTCCAGCTGTCCTGGAACTCACTATGTAGACCAAGCTGGCCTTGAACTCACAGAGATCCGCCTGCCTCTGCCT
>NW_008332592.1:1293519-1294460 GCF_000622305.1 Nannospalax galili
CATCTAGTTCTGGGGGGTAATCAAAAGGCGTGGTGGGAACCTGTATTGATTGTTTGGAGGGCCCCTGCCCCAACCCCTTGACCAACAGCTCATGAGGATTATTTGTCCTACTTTGATTTTTTGTTTAGTAATCTTTGGCCTCTTGAAGCAGTATTATTCATCCATTCATGTACCTCCCTTTATTCATGGGGGGACGAGGGACCATAGCTCCAGCTCACAGGAGGGGAACACAGCTCCAGGTTCACAGGAGGGGCTCACAGGAGGGAACCACAGCTCTAGGACCATGAGAGGGAGACCACAGCTCTAGTTCATAGGAGAGGACCACAACTTGTTGTAGCAGGAGGCCTCCAAAGATGCCACGAACCCAGAGCCCTGAGATTCAGCGAGAATTCACTTCATGTCTTGGTGTGCAAACAGCCCACCAAAAGGTGCCCACGCCTCCATACCCTGCTCGTGAGCCCAGCGACTGCTGACAGATTGCATGGTACAGACCAATCAGAAAACGATATGCTGACTAAAGGGACTTGGGGGCAGAGAAAAAAGAAATATAAGGCTGGCTCCCTCCTGCATTAAACGAGCCTGCAGCACCTCGCCTAGTGCTTGCTTCTACCTGACTCGCGGGGTCTGTGTGTTGACTCTGCACCTCTTGCCCCCCACACCCCGTAATCATCAGGGGACCTGATCCAGGTCAGGGTCTTCACAGCTGGCCTGAGGAGAACCCATAGCACCTGGTGCCTGAACAGGGACCCCTGCCCATGGTGTTGGTGACACCCAGAACCTTGGTTCATTCGGTAAGTAGGCCCCTGGATTTGTCTGTTTCTTCGGCTGCTTGAGGGTCTCCTCTACCCTGTCTGTCCCCTCCACCCTGTCTGTCGTCTTTATTGTTGGACTAGTTTGTTAGATCAGGGAGGCACACTCCGCCACGTGGTCCCGAAGCCCAT
>NW_008332592.1:1294472-1342783 GCF_000622305.1 Nannospalax galili
CCGGTGAGTTCACATAAGGGCTGATCCACCCCGAACTCAGAGCCCAGGCTCCGGGTCACCCTGTTGCCTGTCCCAGAGACACCGTGTGAGCATATGGCTGGAGGTGTCCCGGCCTCAAGAAGTCCCTCACTGAGCACAAGACATTTAGATCCCATACACCGCTACATGTCGGGGCGGTTTACATCTGAATGGCTCACAGTGCTTCTTTGCTTGCTTTGTGCCCTCTTGGTAGTCACCCTTGTCTTCTACTTTTGTGGTGGATTCCCCTTTGTGAGACCCTCCCACAATGGGCAATTCACCACCACAATGCAGGGAACCGCAAATGGCAGCACTCAAGGTGTTCCTTAAAACCAGAGGGTTGAAAGTGAAACCAAAAGATACAGAACACTTTTGGGATGAAGCCACTAATTTGGCTCCGTGGGTCTCCCCTGAAAACATGTGGGACCCTGACACGTGGATGTGGGTCCTCTTCCTGGCCTGAAAAAGGGAGGTCGGGTCAGGGATCACTGCCCCAACATCGTTCATACCGATCCTCCCAGCCATCATTGCTAGCCTTAAATCCTCCTCTCCTGAGGAAGTCATCTCGGCCCACACCAAACACTGCTGGGGGCAACCTAGTGTAGATCTGGCTATTACCTCGACCCTGGACCTCCCATACCCGGAGGTGGATGTCATCTCTGTGCCCACTTCCAATAAGGAAGGAGCTCCTTTGCCTATATCTCAGGATAATCTCCTAGAGCTACCATGCCCAGAAATTCTCCTGGCCCAATACCCATGGAAGGAGTTACTCTCTCCCCTCCCAGTAACAATCCCACCTCTTCCCCTGCTGCCATGCCTCTCCCTCCTAGGCTGCCCTCTTAAACCCTCACCTGCCTTTGTCCGCATTTCCGGTTAACGTTGGACCCAATGCGGCACAGCATCCATGGCTGCCCACCCCACTTCCTGACCTCGTTCTTTTCCACAAGGCAGTTGAGCAATCGGGCCCTAACTCCCCATATTTTGAACAGGTACTTTGCAAGTGGTCCTTACATTTACAAACCCAATATGATTGGCATAACTTACTAAAGGCAGTCTTAGAACCCTCAGTCTTTCTAAACTGGCGTGCAGCCCATGACGATCAGGCTGAAAACCAGTCATGCCTAAATCTCCAATATGGCCTCAACATTATGTTGGACATACTCACGGGATGCGGACAATATACTGACCCCATCTCCCAGTCTACTATTGGCCTGCATGCCTATTTTTGACAAGTTTCTGACTTGGCCTTTAAGGCCCTTAAATGTTGCTCCCCCCGTGACCCACAAGTCTTTTTCCATAATTTGATTCAACAGTCAGGGGAGTCCTTCGTGGACTTCCTTACCCTTGTCACCGAGGCATGGGTCACCGAGGGTGAAGTCTAGATAGACCTACCCGAGAGGTGCTTATCAAACAGTTAACTTGGGAGGGACTAAACACCCCTACTCGTAATGCTATCGTGCCTGTCCACAATGATAACATTCACAAATGAGTACTCACTACTAGAGACTTAGACCCTAGGGCAGGCCCTATTGAGGCTTTGACCACCTCCTTGGAGACTCTTTTGTCACAAGGAAAACCCACCCATTTTGGCACACGGGAAGGGTGCTGGAACTGTGGGGGGCTTGGCCACTTTCGTAGCCACTCCCCAAGAGTTACAGCCCACCCCAGGACTTGCTGCCCCAAGTGCCAAAAAGGGTTCCATTGGGCTAAAGACTGTAGGTCACAGCCTCAACCAGACTCAACTCCTTTAAACTCCACCCGGGGCATCCCTCAGCCCTGCCCACAAGAGGGGAAATGAGACAGACATTATGGGCTCACCCAATCCTCAACCACTCCCCACTAATGACCCTGTTCCTAGATGGAACTGCCATAAAGGGCCTAGTAGACACAGGGGCTGATGTCACCATTATATCAGAAACTGAATCCCTTAAATTCCCTCATTGGAAATACCAGCCAGACCCACCAATAAAAGGAGTTGTCGGGAAACAAGATACCAAGCTGTTCACACGTCCAGTATATTGGAAGGACTTGGATGGGAACCAGGGCACAGTTACCCCATAGCAGCAGATGTTCCCTGTAACTTATGGGGCTGAGATGTCCTAGAGGACATGGGCACTGTCCTTACCACCGATGACCATGCCTTTTATGATGACATCATGCTCCATGATAACTTGGGACTATCAGGGAAAGGACAACACCTTGCCCAACACCCCCAATCCTAACAGCCACTGCCCGCCTGGGACTGACTCCAGTGTTGTCCCCTGACTCGATCCCCATCACCTGGCTCTCTAATGATGCCATTTGGGTGGACCAGTGGCCACCCATTTGGTAGCTGAACAATTGAGGCTTGGCCACATTGAGGCCTCTCTCAGTAAACATAATACCTCAATATTTGTTATTAAAAAGAAATTGGGGAAATACAGACTCCTCCAATATCTTAGACCAGTCAATGCCCAGATGGAAAAGATGGGCTCACTACAAGCAGGCTTACCACACCCTACAGCTATCCCCTCATCCCATCATATCATAGTACTTCATACCCAAGATTGTTTCTTCCAAATCCCCCTAGCAGAACAAGTTAGATCTCACTTTGCCTTCACAGTATGGGAGCCCAACTTTCAAGGAACAGCCAAGAGATATCAATGGAAGGTATTACCACAGGGTATGAAAAATAGCCCCACAATCTGTCAATTATATGCTAATAAGGCCTTAACCAACATCCCCAAGGACCTAATTGTCATCTACTATGTGGACAACATATTGCTAGCACACAAATCTCACAATACTTCACAGGCTGCCATACCCAGTCTGCTTGCCGATTTAGAATGTCTAGGTCTCCACATTGCACGAGACAAGTTACAATACATCAAACCTTTCACATTCCTTGGCTACCATATAGATACTGTAATTAAACCACTTAACCCTTCCATCTTGCAAAAAACTGTATATACCTTAACTGAGCTCCAAGAACTCTGTGGGACTATAAACTGGCTCAAACTATTTATACCTGTCCCTGACTTGGAATTCCGGGCCTTGTTCTCCCTGCTGGAAGGCCATAATTCACCAACTTCAAGGATCCCTCTCATCTAGTCAGCTAAGGATCTTCTTAATAAGATAGATCATATACTCTGGTCTGTGTCACTCTGACGTCATGACCCAGCAGAACCATTACTGGCCTTGATCCTCTGGACTAAAAATGGTATCTTGGGGGTGCTATGGCAGCAAGGCCTCCTGGTGTGGATCTACCTGGCTACCTTGGACCTAACTAGGCTTAGCTCTAAGTATGATATTGCCTTCAAGTTAGCAATTAAGTCTTGACAAACAGCCAGGCGCATATTTAGAAAGGAACCTGACAAAATTATACTGCCCTTTCCTCTTAAGCATTCCCAAACATTATGGCCAGACTCTCTGGCTTTCCAACTAATGATGTCCGGGTTCACAGGGGAGTTGGATAACCACACAACCCCAGATAAGTGACTGGCCAGCCTGGCCTGTTTGGAAGTCACCACTCAGCCACACACTTCCCCCTGCCAAAAACCCCTATCTTTAGCCACGCTAGCCTTCTTGGATACCAATAAGTGCCATTATGGCATTGTCATTCAGCTGTTATGTGCAAGCCAATCCCGGCTCTGTCCAGTTAGGGGAGCTCCTGGCCTTGTTAAAAATCTTTCAAGTCTGCCAGATTGAGCCACTCAATATATTCTCTGACAGCCAGTATGCGGTTCAGGCCCTCAGATGTCTTCCCTTTGCTCAGGTAAAAGGCCACAAGGATCCCATTACTAGAATGATGAGCGAGCTCCAGATTATCTTAGATAATGGACAATGGCCCTGGCACATCTCCCACAAAAGATCACACAGCAAGCTCCTCGGGATCTTGGCAAAGGGAAATGACAAAGTAGATAAACTTATTATGTCCATAGAGATTCCCCCACTAGAACAAGCCAGAGCCTTACAGCAACAATTTCACCTTTCTCCTCACAGTCTGCACCACCTTCTACTTGACCTACCCATCTCTCAATGCAAACATCTGAGCAGATCTTGCATTACATGTGCACCCCTTGCCCCCTTAGGCCCCCTCAATTGATATGGAGTTAACTCGCATGGTCTCCTACCCAATGCCCTCTGGCAAATGGATATCACCCATTATAACTTCTTTGGTCATCTTAAGTATGTCCATGTCATTGTTGACACCTACTCCTCTTTCTTTTTGCCATCGCTCAAATTGGTGAAAAGGCCTCACACCCCATTAAGGTGGTCATATCAGCAATGCTGGTAATAGGAGTGCCATGGACCCTAAAAACTGATAGTGGGCCAGCTTACACCTCTCTACAATTCCAATCATTCCTGTCAACATGGAAAATTAACCACTCCCTTGGCATCCCTTATAATCCAAAGGGACAAGCCATTGTAGAGCGGGCCAAAGAAACATTATAAAAATTTGCTACCCCTGAGTCTAAAAGGGACCCGCACCTGGCTCTAATTGAAGCTCTATTCAGCATTAATTTCCTGTCCTTCAATGAAAATGGGTTGGGCCCAGCCTACAAACACTGGGCTACCATACCTAGGCCTACACCCCTGCCACTAGTGAGATAGAAGGACCCCGTAACATGGCAACGGCAACTGCCCACCCCCTTGTTAACAAGAGGGTGAGGCTATGCTTTTGTGTTTCCTCAGACAGAAACAAAGCCAGTATGGGTTCCAGCAAGAAATGTGAGACCAGCAACCGACCAACTGGACCCCCAGGACCCAGAGACCTTGCTGCTATCTGGATAATTGGTTTGCTCTTCCCCGCTCCTGCCATGGCCCATGATCTCTGGGCCTTGGTCCCCTCCCCGCCTATACTCTTGCTCTTATCGCTTCATTCCCTAGACTACCCCACCCTCTATTCAACTAATTCTATTCTTTGCCTCCCCACCATGGACCCAGTTACTTCCTGGGCATCATTCAATAGCTCCTGGCCCCTAAATAACTCTCTATGCTTCACTACCAACAACGCATCCTCATGCATTGGGCTGTTCAACCTGACCGTCCAAGATTATGTGGGCAGTGCCTCTTCAGGTTACATGCTTAAATTCAAGGGCCTTTCCCCTACCTTCAGCAACACCAATGTAGCCTTGGTCCTCACTGCACGGGGGACAATAATAACAGGGGAGGCAGAGGGGACCGCCACCCCTCAGCCCCCATTTTGCCCTGCCATTCTATGCCCACCACTCCCCAACTGCCCACGCACATGCTCCCTTGCACCCTTTTTCCTCACGCTCCCTATACTGTGGCAGAAATGCCACCCTAAGCCCAACCATGCCATCCCTTCCTTTTGCTGCTTCAGCGACTCCCCCTCTAATCACCCCCTAGGATCTTGGAGACAACTGGCCCCCACCTATCCTTGCAGCAATAAATCTCCCATACCAACCACAAATCAATACTCGGTAACTAGGACCTCTGTGGTCCACATGCCTGCATGGACATGAGGCCGTTACTGGCACAGCAGGGCCTTCAGCTTTCCAACAGCACTTAGACTAACATCAATCCCTCCACTTGTGCCTAAAACAAAATCCTTACATCCATTGATCACACGACACCCTGGCCCCTACCCCCATTTGCATGCAGCCCTTGTTTGCCTTATTGCTAGCCAATGTTACCTACGACCCTCAGGGACAACTCAGCTGCTCCAACACCAACACCACCTGTGTACTGGAGGCCTGCTGGAACCATCCAGCTCACATAGTCCTTTTTATGCGTGAACCCGCAGCCCTTTGGGTTCCAGTCACCAATGCAACCCACTTCCATTCTGTCACCCTTATAGAGTAGACAGCCTTGTCACAAGCCCTCCTCTTAAAATGGGATTTTGGGGTCACTGCCCCTGTCATCTCAGCCATCATCCTTGCATTAGGTTCGGCCGCCACCGCTGCAGTGGCTATCACCCAATCCTCCACTACTGTGGAGACACTCAACGAGGCTGTGTCCAAAACTTCCTCTACCTTTCACACTCAGTCCCTTATCAACCAGCATCTTCACCAGGCAATTAATGTGTTACAACAACAAATTGATCTCTTAAGTGAAGAGCTGGCAATTACCAAAGACATGGCTCTGCTAGCTTATGACCCTCGCTTTAGGTCACTTTGTCTCACCCCCATAAAGCACAGCATATTACTGAAGTGCACCTACAACTCACACACTATATTCATGGCCACTGGAATGAAAAGTTTCTTAATTACACTATATTACTAACTAATCAAATTATTGCTCTAAATTATACCCACGCCCCCAAACTGGACATCAATTCAGGGTTCTTAGAGAAAATCTGGTCTAATCTAAAAGTACTGTTTGACCCGTCTTGGATCGTCACTTACCTACTCTTGACAGGCATAATTATTCTTCTCTCTACTTCTTAAATACCTTGTTCTTTGTTCCCGCAGTCAGAGAAAATTCAATCACTTGGTGTATCAGGCCCTCAGAGCAATACACGAAGATGATTTCAACCCACCCTATGCAGCCCGACGAACTTGGATTGCATAAATGTATGAGGCCTCCTACAGATAATTCCCCACCTTGACTGATCCCCCGGGATGATACCCCTTGGAGGGCTGGTAGCCAATGATGGGTAAGATCCTGTTGGGCTGAATCAACCTAAGCCAGGACATGGATGTGTATGCCCATGCTCCAATGATGGGTAAGGTTCATGCCCGAATAGGACAACCTAAGACAGGCACAGTCCATGATCCTGGGGTCATCCTGAGGTGGAGCTGCCTACAGGCTCTCCCTGGACAGTCATTTTTAAAGAAAAAAGGGTGGAAATGTAGCAGGAGGCCTCCAAAGATGGCATAGACTCAGAGCCCTGGGATTCAGTGAGAATTCACTTCCCTTCTTGGTCTGCAAATAGCCCGCCAAAAGGAGCCCACACCTCTGTGCCCTGCTCGCGAGCCCAGTGACTGCTGACAGACTGTGTGGTGCGGATCAATCAGAAAACTATATGCTGACTAAAGGGACTTGGGGGCAGAGAAAAGGGAAATATAATGCCGGCCCCCTCCTGCATTAAACGAGCCTGCAGCACCTCGCCTAGTGCTTGCTTCTACCTGACTCCCAGGGGCTGTGTGTTGACTCCATGCCTCTTGCCACCCCTAATCAGCAGGGGACCCGATCCAGGTCAGGGTCTTCACAGCTGGCCTGGGGAGAACCCGCAACAACTTGTGGTCCTCTAATATGAGCCAGAGTTGTGGTCTCCTCCTACAAGCTCCAGCTGTAGTTCCCTCCCATGAACAAGAGCTGTGGTCCCCTCCTGTGAGCTGTAGCTATGGTGTGTGTCATGTCTCCCTGCCTCCTCCATCCCTGTGAGTTGGAGCTGAGGTCCCCTGGAGCTGTGGTCTCCTCTTCTGAGCTGGAGATATGGTCCCCTCCTGTGTGCCAGAGTTGTGACCCAGTCATGTGTGCTGGAACAGTGGTCTTATGCTGTCAACTTGGAACTGTGGGCCTCTCCTGTGAACTTGGGTTGTGGTCCACTTCCTTGAGCCTGAGTTGTGGTTACTTTGCATGTGCTGAGCTGTGGTCCCTCTGGAGTCATAGTCCTGTCCTGTGAATCCAGAATTGTGGTCTCTTCCCTTGATCCAGGACTGAGATCCCCTCCTGTGAGCTAAGGTTGTGGTCCCCTTCCTTGAGCCTGAACCATGGTCACCTTGCATACAAGGGTCCCCTCGCCCCCTCACCCCACCTTCAATCTAAAGAACAGGAATTATTTCAGTTTTTTGTTGTTTTTTTTAAAAAAAATTTAAATTACTAATGTGTGCTTTGTGGCTTATAATTGATTTTAGGAAAAGTTCCAAGCATTCCTGAGAAGAACTGACATTCTGCTAAGTAGAATGTTCTGTAGGCATTTATTAAATTAAACTGATCTGTGATATAATTTAGCTCTGAAGTATCTTTACTGATTTTTATTTTGGAAGACCTATTCATGTTTCATTGATGCTCCAAACATCACTTGAAAACATCAATTAATGACAATATCTCTTCTTAAGCTAGGAATGGATAGGCATGCTTTTCACAGTATAACAAGTGTGTGAGATTATGAAACACTGAATGGAAAGACACTCCTTTCACCATGTCTTTATTCTCTTATTTTTGAAAATTTCATACAATGTATTCTGATCATAGTCATCCCCTTCCTCAACTCCTGCAGATGCACTGAAATTCCCTACATGCCAGGTTTTGAGTCTTCAAGTCTTTCAAATCCAGTGAATCCAATTTGTGCTCCCGTATATTCTTGGATATGTGGCTACCCACTGGAGAATGTTCAATCTACCCGTGGCCATACCCTTAAAGGACACCGATTCTCCTCTCAGTAGCTATCAGTTGTCAATAGTTCCTCTGGTGGGGTGGGACTTCATGTCCATGTCTATCTCCATGCTGGGATTTTGTCTAACTTGAGGTTATTCTGTCACATCTGGTGTGACACATGTGCAACTGCCCTGTTGGATCTGGAAACCACTTTTTTGTAGTTAGCCAATACATCTGGCTTGCGCAGTGTTTTTCTGCCTCTTCTTTCACGATGATCCTTGAACCTTGTGGGGAAGAGGTGTGATTTTTTATGTCACATTTGGGGCTGATCATTCTGTATTCTCTTATTCTCTTCTCCTTGACCAGTTGTGGATCTCTGTGTTAACTGCCATCAACTGATAAAAGAGACTTCTCTAATGAAGGTTGAGAGATACATTGATCTATGAGAATAAGGGTAAGTCATTGGGAATTGTTTTAATACTATGTTCTCTCTCACCAATTGTGTTTAATGTAATACTGGAAGTTTCAGCCATCGAAGACAAAAATAAAATACCATACAAACCGGTGAAGAATAAAACTTTATTTGCAGAAGGCATAATCATTTAGAAAATTGGGGGGCTGCGATGTAGCACAGTGACAGAGTGCTTATTTCACATGCACGAGACTCTGGGTATGATATTTAACACTAAAAGTAACAGAGTTGTTTTTTTCTACACTAACGATGAAAAATGGAAGCGGAAACATTTAAATATAACATTTATAATGCTTATTTAGAGGTGTGTAGATACAGATTTCATAAAATGTGCGAAGGACATGTATACTGGAAGTTACATCATGTTGATGAAAGAACTGAATATTCAAAATATTCCAATGAAAGTTAACTGTGGCAGCAGCAAATAGTGTTGATGGCATGCAGAAAGCAGATTGCTTGTGAAGTGCTGCTGGGATCGGAAATGCTTCACTTATTCCTGAAGAATTTTGACACATTTTTAATTAAACGAAACATGCAATTGCCGTATGTCCAACAGTCCCATTCCTAGACATTTATCCTAGACAAATGAAAGCTCATGCTTATCCTATAAGATTGTGCACAAAATCTCATTGTAGTTTTATTTTTAATAGTCTCAAATTAGGGAAAAGTCATATATTTTTCAGTTGATGAATGAACGTGCAAACTCCGTCACACACGTGTCATAGCCTACTCTCAACAGCAAACAGTGATGGACTACTGGGTTAACTGCAGCTTTCTGAGACCATTCAAAAGAAAACGATGCTCAGTGACGAATAACCAATTCCTAAAAGTCGCCTGTTGTACGTTTCCTTTGCAGACAGTACTTGGTGTGACCTGATCACATAAATAGACAACAAGTTATGGTTGTTCAGCACTAAGGAGCTAGGCGGTGGAGACTGTGTGAGAAGTAAATGGGTGTGACTGTAAGGGATACTTGAGGGATCCTTGTGGTAAGGGGAGCATGGCAGGATGTGTATCCACTGTGACACTATGTCCAGATGCCAGATGTTACTGTTGTTTTGCATGTGTTATCCTCAGCTGGCTCAGCCCATGATAGCATTGGGCTGAGCCAGCTGAGGTTAACACATGGCTACTACATACCTACTGTTTCTTAGAAGAGCACCTGAATCTGTAATTAGAGTAAGATATTTAAAGAAAATTGTAGGATAATTATGGACTATACTAAAAGATTATGAAAACAAAGTGACTGTATTTTGTACATTAAAATACTGAAATCCTTTTTAGTCAATTCCTGCCCTTTGTTTACATTTTCTCAAATCATAATTTCATTCAATGTTTTAATTTTTCTTTGGCAAATTTCCGGCTCTACCATTTGCTGGCTAAATGAATGGCAGTATACTTTTTCCTTATCATGAATTATGAGTGATTTCATGTTTCATGCATTCAAGTATGTTTGAAGGTAGATTTAGTTTTGGAATTTTTCTTTAATTGAATTTCCTACTTAGTAAATAGAGCAAACAGCTAAGAGTTAACAAAGTTATGGTTCAAGGAAAGATGCCATTACAAATGGACTGAGTTTTATTTGTGATATTAGACGTCTATGTGGTCAGTTTTGAACAGCCTGACAAATACACTCTTAGGGAAGGAAAGGTCTGGAGACCTTCTGAGTCTCTGTCAGCATCTGGAGTTCTTTCACAACCTAAGGGCTGGACTCTGCAAGGGCCTCTCCTTTCTTGGAGACTGAATTCTCATATCTGGGTTTTTAAAAAAAATGTAGACACTGAGACCAGCTGTTCCTCTTAATTTCTCATCTTTTAAAGTGCTAATATCACATGAATTCCATCTTTTAAAATTATAGGCTCATAAAAATTATTGCTTAATTTTGTCCTTAAATTAAATTAGAAAAAAAAATCACAAACAAAATGCATGTAGGCTTTGCTTGATATTCAAGCGCTCACTCTCCTTTATGCCCGCCACTGATTTTTGTTCATTCAGCTAATGTATAGAATCATTTCATTTCATTCTGAAGGGCAATTTTAGGATTTCTTATAGGTCAAGGGCCTCTTTTTAGAAAAATATCTAACATATTTATTAAAAATATGAGAGTGTTTAATCTGAGCATCTTGTGTTAAAGGATAGCTGTGCTGCACATACTATTCTTGGCAATCATGTTTTCTTTAAACTCTTTGATGGGATTTCTAATCCCTTCCAGACTTCATGATGCCTCATAAGAAATTAGCTGATGATGGTATTGAGGCTTCCTTGTATACATTCATTGATTCTAATGTTGCCGCTCTCAAGAAAATGTTCTCTCTGTATATATAAGCTTATTATTATTCATGTTTTGGTCCTTTTGAGTTTATCTTATCTGGAATACATTGAGCCTCTTGCTTATTTTCACTAATGATTTTCATCAGTTTGGACATTATTTTTCCAATATACTTTATACCTCATTCTCAAACATTTTAATTTCCAAGGCTTTTGCATATTTTGATTTGTTTGATAATATTCCACGGGTCCCTGTAGCTGTTTATAATTACCTTTTGCTTTCTGTTTTGTTTCTTATAAATAATCCCTATTGAGTTACCTTTAATTTGGTTGATACTTTTCTCTACTTCCTCATATCTGCTGGTGATTCCTAACAATATTTGCTATTTGGTTCGATGTTGATAATTTCTATGATCTTAGTGAAATTCTTTATTTCACAAGAACCCAGAATTACCAAACTTTTATTCAGCTCCTTAGATACCTGATCCTTTATTGCTTTGAATATAATAGCTTTTTAAAGATTATGCCTAGCATCTCAAAAATCTGCCCTTCCGTAGGAACAGTTTTTTCCCCTGTGTGAGGGTCATATTTTCATGTTTATATTTATATTTTTATAAAAAACTAAACATTGTAAATGACATGACTGAGTCCCTGCCCCCTGCCAGCTTTTACTGCTGCTCTTTCTGCTCTGTTTTGTTGAATGGGTGTAGCTGTGTGCTGACCTTGCCAAATTATGCAAATTATTGTTGACACATTATATTTTCCTTTTGCTACCATTTTGGTTTCTTCGGTTGGATGAGTGATTGGATAAAGATCTGACAAAAGTTTTGTTGCATGACATGTTCCAAAATAGTATCCTTTCCTTTGCTGAGGAGCTGTGTGTGTGTGTGTGTGTGTGTGTGTGTGTGTGTGTGTGTGTGTGTGTATTTGTGAATGTATTAGGATATGCTATGGCTCTGTAGCCATCTCCCTTAATCCTTAGTTATTGTTATGGTTGGACCTTAAAGACAGTCACAAATGGCAGCTCAGGTTCTCTCAGACCTCTTCATGTGACAAGTTTGCTCTTAAATAGAAAGTCCTCTGCCCCTAAGAATAGGCTGGAGCTCTTAAAGTCATTTATTTCACATATTTAACTTTAAGTTTTGTAGGCAGCCTTTGTTTTACTTTACCTGGCATTGACTCCTTAGGAATCGTCAATCATGCACAATTAATGCTGATTGTTTTTGACAAATACTCTGGGGACAGCACATTTTAGCTGGGGGAATACTAGAGCACAATGAATAAAGACAAGCTTTATATCTCCTCCTAAACCCAGGAGCAGCATTGCAGGTGCAAGAGCGACGGTCTTCCTGGGACAGCGTTTGAGACACAGCAAGCACGTTCTCCCTCCTTCCGTGGTCTCTCTGCCTATCAAAGTCTTCACAGCTGTCAGATTGTTCTTAAGCCTCCCGCAAAATTGGGGTGAGGTGTAAACTGAGAAACATTCAACCAATACCTAGCGCTTGCTTTTTTCCCCACATTCAGCTCTTTTCTTAAATGTTTTGTGGATTTTTATAAATTTTTGGCTGATTTCCATAATCTAAAAATATTGATTTTGAAAATTAGGCTGGTGCTGCTCTTATTTTTATGGAGAACAGAGTCCAAAGATACTGATATGTCACTATGGGACATGTCATTGCAATGACAAAAACTAAACCCTAAAAGACAATATATAGTAAAATTCTTTTTTTAAAACTAAAATCATGAAATTTGAAGATAAATATTCCAGTCACCACACATCAAAGAAGCTCATTTTGCTCCAGCTGAAGACTATTACCAAGTACCACAACTAGTCACGAATGAAAATTGTTTATGAATTGCCTAGACCTAAGTGACACATTTACAATGCAGCCTCTACCCATAAAGCTGATGGAATATAGAACAGGGATAAAAAAGAGGGCCAGGAACACGAAAGGTCATAAATGACCAAAAGAGTCTAGATAGGCTGACTAGACCTCAGTGGATGGATGGATATGCACTGGGGAACGTCTGGGAACACTGTCTTACCACGGTAGGCCTTAACAGGGATGACAGAGTAGATGGGCGGGAGGGTTCTGGTGAGGATGGGAAATAAAAACGATTAAGATTTATTGAGATGTTCTGTATGAACTATACACAGAATCAATAAAAACAAATTAATAAAAACTGAAAACCCTAACATTATAAAATCTATTGGTATATATACTTCATGAAGTATATATGAGGAATAATAAAGGTTAAGATTTGAGATATTGGTATTCCTTCCTTCCTTCCTTCCTTCCTTCCTTCCTCCTTCCTTCCTTCCTCTTTCCTTCCTTCCTTCCTCCTTCCTTCCTTCCTTCCTTCCTCCTTCCTTCCTCCTTCCTTCCTTCCTCCTTCCCTTTCTTTTCATATGAGGACCTAAAGCAGCCTTCTCTCCCCCCGGTGGGGCCAAAATCAAACCACACCATGATCTCCCCCCACCTCCGCTCCTCTCCTCTCCCCTAAGCCTAGGTGACTATGTTCTTAGTTTGAGTCATAGCAGGGTTTCAGTGGGGAACATGGGCTTGTTAGAAGAGCACAAAGAGAGAGAGAAATGGCTAATAGTGAAAACTAGCATATGTTGGAAACTTACTTTGTGTTAAAACTTATGCTAAGCAGGTTATATCCTTTCTTTCTCTCTCTCTCCTTCCTTCCTTCCTTCCTTTCTTTTCCTTCCTTTTTCTTTCTTTTCTTTCCTTTTCCTTCCCCTTCCTTCCTTCCTTCCTTCCTTCTTTTTCCTTCCCCTTCCTTCCTTCCTTCATTTTCCCTCTTCCTTCCTTCCTTTTCCTTCCTTTTCCTTCCCCTTCCTTCTTTCCTTCCTTCTTTCCTTCCTTCCTTCCTTCCTTCCTTTTCCTTACTTCCTTCCTTGCTTCCTTCCTTCCTTCCTTCCTTCCATCTTTTGTCTTCCTCTCTTTATGAGTGTATGAGTGTTTTGCCTACATGAATGTAAGTGTACCCACATCATGTAATGGCCAGAGAAATCAGAAGTAGATGTTGGATCTCATGGATGATTTCTAGCTGCCACATGGGTATTGGGAACTGAACACAAATCCTCTGGAAGAGCAGCCAGTGCTCTAGCTGCTGAGCAATCTCTCCAGTTCCAGTATTGTTAATCTTGGACTGGAAGAATAGAAAGAATAGTGAGCATGCTGGAAGGGGAGTAACTGGTAATTGCTGTTCTTGTTGCTGTGATTAAATCCACGGCAGGAAGATGCTTCAGGGAGCATTTTAGCTTTCTGTTTAAGAGGATGCAGTCCATCATGGCAGAGAAGGCGTGGTAATAGGAATGTGAGGTAGCTGGTCACATTTCATCAAGTCTCAGAACAGAGTAAACACAAATTGGGGCAAGGCCTAAGGCCCCCAAATCCAAGGTCTGACCCCAGTAAATTACTTCCTCTGGTGAGAGTTGACAGCCTAAAGTTCTAGAACCTTTTCAAAATAGCACCACTGGATGGTGAGAAAGTATTCAAAAACGTGATTTTAGAGGACATTTCCCGTTCAAAGCACAGCTGAGTAAATGACACACAAAGTTTTGATGAAACTCCCTGAGCTTCTAGTGAAAAATGAATAAATGGATAAATAACAGTTGATCATATAATGATTAATAATAACTATTAGATCATGGACATTTCAAAACCAGCAGTAAGTGAAATAAAGCAAGCAAAAACAACTATTAAACTTCAGTTTATCTAGATTCATGATCCATTTATATGGACTGTTTGTAAACTCACATATAAGTAACTGTGGGCACACTATCGATGAATATCACAGGACTTCCAGCTTGATACCTTACCAGCTGTTTTAGTATTTGGGAGGTTGGAGGCCCCTAACTGAGTTAAAAGACTATATAAGTTTTTCATTTTCGGATTCAGCCTAGCAACAGAAAGAAGCAATCTGTTAAGGTTTTAAGACAAATTTATATTTTCTCAATTTTCAATTAGATTTTTAAATTTATTTTTATTTTATGTGCATGAGCGTTTTGCGTGCATACACCTAAGTGTACCTGTGTACACTGCTTGTAGACACCAGAAGACGGTGTCTAATCTCTGAAACTAAAGTACAGATGGCTGTCAGTCATCACGTGGGTGATGGGAACAGAACCCTGGTCCTCTGAAAGAGAAGGAAGTGCCCTTAACTGCTGATCCAGCTCTCTAGCCCCCTCATATTTTACTTTTTTAAAATCTCAATTTAATCCTAGAATGCTTTTCTTCTATTTGGTTTAATTTTTAATTTTTATTCTTGTTCCTGGTTTGGAGACAGGATCTTATGTAGCCCAGGCTAACCTCAAAGTCATTGTATAGGTGGGGATGACGGTGAATTTCTGATCTTCCTCTGTCTCCCGAGTGCTTGGGTTTCAGGCAAGCAACACCACAGCCAGTTTTGGACCTAGATTTTTAAGGTTACCTCTTCTAGGTTTCATAATCCTATTAGGCAATTGTGATGTTAGAAATGTAGTCAAGTAAGGGATTACTTTCATAAATCTAGGATTTGATTCTAAGCATCTCTGCTATTCATAGTAACTATCCTTTTCTCAAAACATACCAGACAATAAGCATGAGTTTGCATGTATTTACAGTGTGCTTCATCAACGGATTAGCTTAGGAAATAATACGGCATGGGCATTGCAGAAAGGCTGATTTTGTTAGCAAACACTAGTCTCCGAACCTCACTTTGCAGTATTTCTTCATTCTCAGCTGCATATCACATGTCTTTGTTTAGGTGACTCTGGGCTATCTTGTGTCTTACTTCACATTTAGTGAAAGTTTGCAGAACACTCACTAGAGGCAAAGTTAATTAAAATAAAATTAATTTTAAACTTACAGGTTATAGAATCTTAAAAATTTGATTTGAAGGCTTGGAGAAAAGACTCTTATGAAAGAAAAATCCCTTTTTGTAAACCTATGATGGAGTAAATTAAATCAGGAGTCAATCCGAATTCGTGCTGTCTCACTTGCACAATGATAGGTGTTAGTACCAAGGACACAAGAAGAGGCGAGAGAAGCCCTGCAGGAACCAGGGTGTTGGAGAGCATCGCCAGACCCATGTGCTGCTGCTGTTTTTAATTTTCCGCCTCATTAACATCTCAGATGGGGAGCTGCTGGACCTGCAGAACTTACACCCCTTTATCATTAAATACTTCACTGTAAGCTCCAGCTTTGTCCTCAGGGCATATGTCTGTGTGTATGTGTGTATCTACAAAGTGTTTTACAGCCATCCAGGCAGTTCGGTGGCGTCACAATAAAAATAATAAAACTCTTATATGTGATTTATAAACATTGAATGAATTCATTAAATATCTGTAAAATTCTCATTACTTACAATTAAAAATAACTGAAGTTAGTGGTATTTCAAACCTTGAAACTGTGTGCTATTAAATTTGCCATCAGACATTGCAAAGTAACAACAAAGAACCCGGGAATGCAATGCCTGCTGTCATGGGACTCAATGGCTGTTGGAACCATGGGAAAGTCATTTTGATTTTCTGTTTCCTGTATTCTCTGCAAGATAAGTATTAGAAAAGCGTTCCAATCCTGTGATCAGTCTCTTTACTCCATTACTAAACTTCTTATCTCATTCCGGGTTTCCAAAGCCTTGTGTTTTGTAATAATCTGTGTACTTTCTGCGTCACTAACTGGAATGTGCCTTCCTGGAGAGTCAGCATAGAACCCATTTGTCTTTTTGTCACACACATTAATGAATCTTCGGGTCATTTTCTGCTTTGAACTTATTTTAAAATGTATTTCATCATTTTAAATGATTTAAGGACAATTTAAACTTTTATAAGTACTAGGAAAATTAGTATGTGCATTATTATGACAAAAGTACCATGTATCCTTGAAATTACAGTGTGATCACTAAGCATTGTTCTTATCTGCAGAACGATCTCCTTTAACAGGATAATTTTGTGTAAAGGTTATTTTTGTTGACTTTTTGTTGCTGGTTTTTCTCTTTGATGTATTAGTCAATCATACATACTTAAATTTCAGTCAGCAGACAATAAATCATTTTATTAAGTGATTTTAATATTTTAATCATGTACTGAGGTGTTACCATGGAAAGAACTAAACATATATATATATATCTTAATTATAACATGAAGAAAATGTGTCAATTGACAATTTATAACATAATGCATTGAATATCACAAAAATCAGATGTTTGAATTCTGTTTTGAAGCTTAATTATTTTTTCGTTCTGCTTAATACTAGAACATTTACAGAAAATGTTTTTGTCTTTCTATGCCTCAGGTCTCAAGCAATGTATCCAGTCAACCATGGACTGAAATCTTTGAATCTATGACACAAATAATCCTTTTTTCCTTTAAATTGATCTTCTCAGGCATTCTATCACAGTCACAAAAACATGACTAACACCAAAGGTCCAAAACTGCAGTTGTGAAAGATTAGCAAGACCTAAGACCTGTGCAATATAGTGTCCATCATTAACAAACATCACATTTTGTACTTGATGTACTTAGCAACACACTGTGTCACTAAGCAGGTTACTCATAAGTGTTCTTACCACAGATTAAATAATAAAAAGAAAGAACTGAAGGAAATTTTGGTTGTGTTATGACATGAATTGTGGTGATGATGTTTACAGTCACATATTTCTAAACTGATCAAGCTGTGTACCTTAAATAAATATAAATTTTTCTATACTAATTTATACCAATAATTCTAAACAAAATACCCTTATGCTGGAAAAACTATCTGAATTAAACATATTTCTACAAAACCCTTAATTAGGATAAATGAAAAAATTAAAAGTAGATGTAAAATATTAAATATTGTCAGTGTTAATTTTCTGCTTTTAATGATACTGTGATTCTATAGGAGATTATTCTTTGTTAAATATGAATGATAATTGTTTCTGAATTTACCATGAATGATGCAAATGAAGTTGTCAAATTACTGTAATATTTTTAAAAAGAGTTCAGTATTTTATGTACATTAACAAAGAAAAATATAAATTTTAAGTATAAATAAATTCAAAGATGAATTTCAGTTGGTTAAGACTATAAATAAATCTAACACAAATCTGAACCCAGTGGCATTATTTATATTGTACTTGCTACTTTTATTTGATAGGTTTTTACCTTGGAGCTTTTTCAAAACACAAAAAAAACTTTTACAAATATAGGAACTATTGATCATTTTGTCTATCAAGTGTAGTATTTCAAAAACTGTGTTATTGGGAATTTTAATTATAATTAGGCTTTAAAAAGTAAGGTAGAGAAATTTTCACTAAAGCTCAGCTCAATGTGTTTCTTAACACAGGGCTGGTTACAGTCTGAAGTGGGATGCTCATCTTAGTGAGGTGAGAGAACATCGTCATCCCCTAACTTCCCTCCTCTTTTGCCTGCCTGAGGTTTCTTGCCAAGGACTGATGCGTGGGATGTGTGACAATAAATCCTCCTTCAAAGTGATGTGCTCACTCTCAACTCAATTACTAAAGCCTTAAATAATGTTGCTTATTTAATATAATGGATTTTTTGATGGAATCAACCTGTATTACTATGACTTTTAATCTTTTCATTTTTTTGTGAAAGAACAACTATGTGTAAACAGCAAGAAATAATATTTATTGGGAATCGCATCAGTCTGAGACAATGACTTCAATATCGTCAGTTACATCCCTCTCACCCTCTGTATGCATGCATTTGTAGCATTATTTACCATGGATTTCATATTATCTCAATGCTTCACTTGAGAGTGAGTTCTCATACCCACGATAGCACATGTAGCCCCTCATTGTCAAATCCTCTGCCAGACAGTTTGTTATCATCAGCCACACATTATTGTTACCCAAAGACTGCAGTTTGTGTTGGGGTTTATTCTTGAGCTTGGACTTTCTGTGGGATTTGACAAACATATGGCACCTTCCTACCACTGCAGTTTCCTATAGTAAAGAATAGCTTTGGTACCTTAAACACCTCCTCTGCTCCACCTATTCCTTTCCTTCCTCCAAATCCCTGTCAACTGTGATGGTACTGCATTAAAGAAAAACTAACTCCTGGAGTCTTTTAACCAAGAGTGGGCCAGATATACCCTGGCACATTTTTTATTTCTCCCAGAATTGCTCTTCCCTTGAACAAAGGAAGTCTTCTATATTGAACAGGATAACAAACAGGTTTAGGAAAGGAGCAAGGAATACTGTCTTAAAGAACCTCTAGAGTTCCACAAGGGACCACTTTGTTTTTTCTGACCTCTACTGATTCAGAAAGCATAAAAATTGTAAACAGATATTATTAACCTAAGCTACATGTCGCTTGCAACATTCGCCTGGGTGATTCATTGCTTCCAACTTTACTGCTTTCAATGAATACGGCACTTGTTTTTCTATAACCGACCAGTAAATTTGCTATAAAGTTCAAAAATTTTTAATTATGATCTGTGTTGTTTCCTGAGATCTTACTCCACTGAATTCACTACTCTTACATCCTTTCTTTCTGGTTTCCTAATATTAAGCACTGTTCTCCTCCTGTGGTGGTTTGAATGAAAATGTCCCCCATAGGCTCCAAGTGTTTGGACATTTGGTCCCCACATTATGGTGCCGTTTTGGGAATTCTTGGGTTTGGCTATCCTGGAGGAAGCATATCACTGGGGGTGCGTTTAGAGAGTTCTTAAGCCTTGCCAGATCTCTAGTCACTCTCTTGCTTCCTGTGCCTACATGATGATGTGAGAGCTTAGCTTCTGCTGCTCCTGTTCCAGCCACCTCCAGCCACCATGTCTCCCCGCCATGATGGACTGTAATTCCCCTGGAACCGTAAGCTCAAATAAACTCTTCCTTGTATAAATTCCTTGGGTCAGTGTTTCTATCACAGCAACAGAAAAGTGACTAATACACCCCCATTCTCAATATTTATTCAACCTACAAATATTCATGAAATGGCCATGATGTGTCAGGCCTTTTTATAAGCGTTTGGAGGAATATATTACTAGACAGAAGAAAGATCCTGTGCTTAGAGCTTAAAGCCTAATCCTGAACCGGCTAAATGCTCATTTTAGAGCATCAGTCTTGTTTCTTTAGCCAGACGCTTTTCTTTACTCTTTTACATCCTTAAATACAGGTTCAGATATCACTTCCCAAGACTTGTTTCAGAAAGAGTCCTCCCTGCCTGATCCCTCTCCCCAAGCTCCTCTCATGACTTCTGAATTTACATCTCAGCACGCCTAAAAGTTTTCTGTTTATACTATTAGAGTTAAGAGGGTTTATGTTTCTTCAACCATGGCCTTCGTATTGCTAAATGAAATTCTTATGTTTATCACTTACATGCATTTTCCAAGTCCCTTTCAGCTATAAGAACACTCTTAATAAGGATTGACTATTATAATTCCAGCTGATTCCATTATCAAAATTCCCCTTTCCTGCTTCCATTGACTAAATCTGCAGTGGTGTTATTAAGTCTGGTACACATGGTGGAGAGGATGCTTCCTTGATATATGTGCCTGACTGTATGAGGGCCACAAAGAGCAGCTAGCTGAGGGGCTAAAAATTATATACATTATCCAGGCAGTGAGAATAGGATTATATCAAAGCAGAAAAAGAATCATGTTTGACCCTTAAGCTGAAGGAAGAGCAAATATATTTTAAATTTGAATTGTTTTTATTAAGATGGATCTTGAAAAATGAGTAGTCAGTGGTTTCCCGTGCAGACCTGAAGTAGCAAGGCTCTGGTCAGAGAATGAAAGAAGTTCAGAGATGCAGAATGTGGCACAGGAAGCTGACTGAGGAAAGCAGTCTGGTTGAGGGTGGAGGGCACATGATTAAAGAAAGGCAGCAGGTGAACGTGGAGAAAAGGACAGTTCAGAGCCAGCCTCATGGGTCATAGTGAGGTTTTGGTTTGATAGTAATACTTCTGTCATTGACCAAATACATGCTGTTCTCACATCATATCACTGGAGATCTCCGTTGTTCTGTGAAAATCCCACTTTATGGTGAAAACGCTTTCTCGTCACCATCTACAGTCTTCCTTTGCTGTCAGAGGAAGTCGATGTGCACACAATTTCAGTCCACTGTGCTATCTCAGGAGCTGGACTGAAGACCTCTGGAAAACTCCAAGGAGCCTTCTCAGTCTTTTACTTAATAATATTTATTATTTGAAAATTTCATATACATATGCTTTGTATGTTGATCACATCCACCTCCTCCTCCTGCCTCCGACTTTCTCTAAGACCCACCACTATATCTCCCTTTTGAATTAATGCCCTACTTTTTAGATTATTTATTTTCTTTTCAATTAATTTACTTATTTATTTTGACTCGCTGAAACCAATAATTGCTGCCCATATCTGCATGGCTCTGGGGTCATCCAAAGTACTGAGAATAAGTAAGTGACTGTAAGTGCTTAACTGTAGAGTGAATATCTATATCAATAGTCTACCCTAAGGCTCAGGGAACATCACAGAGGAGGCAGAAAGACTGTAACAACTGGAGGATGCAGAGGAGTGATGCAAAACCCTGTCCTCTGATACAACAGAGCTGTTGCACACATGAGCCCACAGTAGCTGTGGTTACCTGCAGAATAACTGTACAAGATCAAGTACTAAAACTTCCAGTGAGGGAGGAGGGCTCCGTAATCTCCACCCTAGCTGATGAACTCTTGGCAGTTGATGGCTTCTGGGGCAGGGAGAATCATTTTTCTCCAAAGAGCTTTGAATGCTGCAGTGGTGCCCAGCTTGTCTGTGCTTCCCTCGTGCTCAGCAGAGTCAGTGGTAGTTGTCATTCAGTAAATGTTAGACACATCTCTTCTCAATTTCCTGACATTACATTCCAGCTTCGTGACAGCACTGCTTAATGCAACAAATGATCCCTGAAAGCAAACTTAAATATTGTCACAAGATGGTGACAACTTAAAATTCTTTAAACTTGTGTAAAGAAGGAGGGAATAATGGTGGCCTTAAAACATCAAAGAAGAAAACACTGCTCCTGATAATTGCAGTTAAGTCATTCTTTCTTCTTGACAGTGACCAGAGAAAAGAGAGGGAAGTGGGTCTAAATAAAACATAAGGATTCCACTTTGTTGTTGGGTTTAATGATAATGGTTTAATTCTTGTTTATTTCTTCTTGCATTTGAACCTTAGTACTTAAAGTGTTTCCCTGGAGAGAGCTATTCACAAACAGAAAATCATGCTAACCAGTTGCACATGGCTGCAATAATTTTAGGCTGTTTATCTGCTGTCTTTTCAACATACTCAAATTGAAACTGTTTTTACTACAGACTTTTCGTTGTTCTCCTTGTGCGTTTGAGATGCACATCAATCTAATTCTATTCAGACTGATTGGAGTTAAGTAACTTACTCATAGTGGACATTGTGAAATAAATCTGGAAATGTCATTCTCATCAGACTGTAAAAATCTGTTATTAGTTAATCATCAAGGCACCTATGAACAATATAAAATTACCCCAGTTTTATTTCATTATTATTCTCATATCATTTAAAATTGTGAGATTTTTGAAGAATACTCTGTTTATACTAAATTACTAACATGATTGCATTTTAAGCCACAAATCCAAGTTTTTACTTCTCGATTTTCATAAGTACACCTCTAACATTTTTCCTCATGGTCTGCTGTCAAGGACTACTGCCTAATTTGATACAACGTGCAATGCTTGTTTGAGTGATTGGATTTCAGTATGGATATTGAGTTATTTGGTTCACTCAATCAGGGTACTGTTTGTACCCATCCTGGGAGACTGGACAGACAGACAGTTTCCTTAGAACCTATGTGCAGAAAGCCCATACCTACCTTGCTGGGCTGATTGAGCTGTATTTTTCTTCACAAGAGAAATGCAGCTAATTTATCAATAAAAACAAATGCTTGGTTGCGTTGATCAATTATCATGTGTTGTGTGTGCCCTATGGCCTCTTCATTTATAAAACAGGGGCATGACTATCTCTGTGTTGTGGTCAAGATATGATGAGCTTTTGGAGATAAGAACACATTCGGAGTCCAAGCTTTTCACGTCACCAGAGCCCTCGGTCATATGATCCTGCTAGCCTACCATGCTAAGACCTCACAGGCTAAATTCTTAGGCTGCCTCCTCAAATGAACTTTGCGGAAGATGACAAACTACCTAGAGATGTCATCATTTCTACAGGGATGCTCTTCTCAGTGCCTCTTGGTGCTGCTCACCCTCTTGGCTGGACTGCGCATCTGAACTAGCCTTTGTTCTCTTTCTTTAGTTCGAATGTTATAGTTCCACAGACACATTATCTATGATGTAGAGAAATTATGAGAAAGGAAAAGTATTAATAACATTGCTATCTCTGCTGCCTAAGAAAGTCAAAGTAGGAATTAAAGAATAGGTTGGAATAGTCTATCAGAAATTATGTATTTGTTCTCTAGTAGGCTACGTTGTTACATGGTTTGGTGCTCAAATTTATCAAAAGACTAAATGGAAAATGCTGTTTTAAAGAGTTTTATCACTCTTCTGAGTGATATGTCAAAAGCAAAATGAGAGCTAATTGTTTGACATTTCCGGGATGAAGAAGTTTTCTAATAGGTCCTTTAGGAAGAGTCACTATCAGACTGAGAACTGTTGATCTTCAGAAACTGAAGATCCTAACGGGGTAACAGGGGTCGGGGAGCAGAACCACAGAGAAATGAGCAGGACTCTAGCTGGGAGCTGTCAAACTAGTATTTTTAAAAAATATTAGCACATCTAAGTTATATTTTATTCTCACTTTCTCACAGATCTCCAAATCTAATGTAGTTTTCATAAGTTAAAAACATATCTAAGTTATGGAAAAGAGAAAATTTCAAAAGAACTTTAATCACATGGCAGAAGAGTGTAAAAAGCATTTTATACCAACTGTTCAAATCTGTTAGGGTATCAGAATATTATCTTCCAAAATGAGAGTTAGAGCCGCTAACACTGGCCTGGAAGGCTGACTGAACAGGTTCTGCATTTACGTGCATTATGAAGGGACTGTTTTTCTGAACCTCACATCAGGAGATAAACGACTATACATAATTTGAAAATCATCTTCTCTTACTAATTTTAAAACAGTGAAACTCTAGTTTCCCTGTGGATTGCTTAGTCATTCATCATCCATACATTATTTTTTTTGGAAATCATATATTTACAAGCATATTTTTGAAGTAATAATTATTTCCATATGTAGAAAACCGCTGAGAAAAATTTAAATTTTATGTCATGGAAAACTATAATTATTTTCTTTACTTTCATAGAACAGTAAGATCATAAATACAAAAAACTTTATTTAGGCATTTGGCCATTGGCAAAAATAACAGGCTGTAGCTTCTAGAGAACACTTACAGTCACAGAAAGTTCAAGACCAGCCTGGGTTGTGTAGCAAGACTCAAAAATCAAATCAAATGAAATAAAAATACCAAGAATTACATATAAGTAGACACAAGTACAGAAATAGTTAAAATATATACATTTATATGTTTAAGTGTATGCATTCAAGAATTTGAGAATGTGCCATAGATGTAGCTCAGCAGTAGAAAGCTCCAGAAGAAGAAAACTAAAAAGTGAATTTGGGACATAAAACTGATGCAAAAGAAAATATAGCCAATGCAAACGATCGACTGTGGAGGTTCGAACGGGGGTCCCACAGGCTCAGGTGTTTGAACACTTGGTCAGTTGGTGGCACTGTTTGGAATGGTTTAGGAGGTTCAGTCTGGCTACAGGAAGTGTTTCAGTGGGGGCAAGCTTTGAGAGTCCGCAGCTACTTCCATTTCACTCTCTGCTTCCTGTGCCTTCTTGAAGATGTGTGCACTCAGCTCTCTGCTCCAGCTGCCTCCTGCCATGCTGCCACATCATGATGGACTTTTATTCCTCTGGAACCATAAGCCTAATAAATAATTCCTGTTTAAAGTTGCCTTGGTTATGGTATTTTGTTAGAGCAACAGAAAAGTAACTGATAAATATATTAAAATTTTACAGCCCTAGTTGTTATAAGGCTTTAGATTTTGGTAAAAAAGGGAGATTCATGTTTGCTAGATAAAACAATAGGATCATATAAAGCAGTAAGAAAGTTCAGATATGATTCTCTAGTTCAATCTCAGGAGTGCTAAGAACGCTAAGACTGAAAATGTCAAGTTGTAACCCTGCTAGCAGAAGCTGAGTCAGCAGCTTACAGCACAGTGCTTTTCTGTGACATTGTTCTTGGTATTTGAACGTGGCAGTTCTTTCTCTTCTGTATGATCCTATGAAGACCATAAGTAAGTCTTTGCATCACTTCATCACCCAAGTGCCCTCACACACATCCAAAAGACTCACCGGAGGCACATGAACTTGATCAAAGCCATTTTAATACCTGAGCTCATTCCTTCACAGGTGATTGAGATTCGTGATAAACTTGATGGTACATAAGAAACTTTTCAACTTCCAGGGAATTTGATAATGAGAACGATGACTGAAATTACAGGATATTTTTATGAAAACTGAAAAGTACGTACTTTTTCAAATATGTAAGTCACAGATATTTGGTGGATAGATTAAGTCTGTCACACTGGAAGATATCGTAGTGTGCGATTAAAACACGACGGTTTTTTTGGTGTTGTCCCCAGTCATCTTCTTTCAACATGTATCAACAGACTCTAATACTCAGATTCCTGATTTGGCTACAGCTCAGTAACAAACTCCAGCCCTTCATCAAACTCATTCCTAATAAACACTTGAGGAGGTGACTTAAATACAGCTTTATTAACGTGCAGCAAGAAATAATATACAATAGAACTAAAGGACAAGTCACCAACGAAGGGAAAGACACGTATTACAGGATTTGTCAGAAGGAAAGACAGAACTAAGGTGAAATTTAAACATGGTGACATTTATTAGATAACTCTATATTTAATCTCAAAGACAGTTAAATTACAAGTTTTGAACCAAATTCAAATAGGAATACGTTTTAAAGAATAAAAATGTATTGAAATTACATACAAACAAATTTTAAGCAGGTGTAACAAGCTCTCACTGCCTGAGCTGGCCAGACAGGTAAAATAAAAGGGGCAACCTGTGCTGGGTAGGTGGCAGGCTCCTCTTCTCATTTCCACTGTGGTCATAGAAAACCTTTTGATTTTCCAAGATAAACTGCAAGCTCTTGTGGTTGTATGTATGGTGTCAGTGTATTAAATGGTTGTTTATTAAATGTTGCCAACTTATTAAAGCATTTCATAAGCACCGTGTGGGTTAAACCATCTGTCAGACAAATTTTACTATTTCCAGATCCATGTCACAGACAGTACAAAATCCAGGCACAGGTAACAGATTTTGAAAAGCATAGCCAGGAATCATGACTCCTGACTCCATCCATGACGTACACTACTGGGCTATTTTATTGTGGTAACAGAGTGAAGATGATGAATTGTGTCTTTTAATATTTATTTCTCATCAAATTTTAAAAAGCACCATAAGAACTATATCTTGTCATATAATATTAAGTATTAATAATTAAATGCGATCATGTCTAAGGCTTTTTTTCCCCTGTCTTATTTATTTTGGGTCTGACATCTGAATAGGTTTCTGTCAACTCTCTTATTTATAGTATATGTACTTAAAATTATCAGATTTGTTTTATATGAAAAGACCACATGCTGGATTTGGCCACTCCCCCAAAAGCCTAGTATAATGAAACTTATTAGTACCTATATGATAGTTTGCACTTTGCAATATGTTGAAATATTCACTAAACTTGTTTTTTAGCAGATTGCTATATATCAAACAAGTGCTATTATTTAATTTTTCTGCAAAATATGGAGGCACTGAGAAAGCACAGGCAACACTCATCCAGCTACTCAAACAGAGCTAGTTCAGACCTGTCAACTTCTCTGTAGAGGAGACATGCCTCAGACACAGTACACACATTTGTTTGCTCTGGACAAACACTTCCAACATTTTTAAAATTTCATTTTGAGATTGGAAATTTAAGCTACAAGAGTTAATCCTAAAAGTGATTTCCCTTAAGTACCAGTTTTTACTTTGGGGGTTTATTTTTAGCACGTAGTTTTAGACCCAAACCGGAATATAAAACAGGATTAGAGATTGACATGTAGGAATATATTTTTTTTCTTGAAAAATAGAATACAGGATTCTTGTTGGCTTGGATGAGCTCTGAAAACATGTTGCTAAATATTTTCCTTTACAGTTCACTTTGCATTTGATATGCTAAATATCACAAATACCATGTCTATGAGAGTAACAAAGGGAACTAATAAGTAATTAGAGTTAGCTGTTCATAATGAAAATGGCTATTGGTGAAATAGAGTAGGAAGCATCAGATTGTTAATACAAAATGGCATAGCTTATTCCTGTCCCATTAAGATGAATTGCTCCTAAATAATGTATTGTTCCAATGCCTCAAAATCCTGATAAACACATAGACATAACTCAGGAAATGAAATATATGCTGTTTATGGGTAAAAAGTATTGCCCCCAATCAGATACTAGTAGGAAGAAATTCACAGAAGGCATTGAAGATTATTTTAGAGTAAATTATATATTTTATTCCTAAAAACATCTGCATTTATAAGAAAAGTTCATTTCTATGTGCCAACATGACTACTGGAAAAAAAACCACATCTGTGTGTATGTGTGTGTGTGTGTGTCTTTGTGTGTCTCTGTGTGTATAGTATGCACACAAATATTATTGTGGGTTTGTGCATGTTTTGTGTCTGTGTGTGTGTGTGTCCACTTTATTTTTTGAGACAGAGTCTCTCACTGACCTTGGAATTCATCAGTTGTCTAGGCTGGTTGAATTCCAGGGATCTGGCTGTCCCTACCTCCCCTAACTTCCAGTGCTAGGATTATATACATGAAGCCACTGTACCTGCCTTTTATATGGGTGCTGGGGAGCTGAACTCAGGTCCTTATGCTTATGTAGCAGTTTACTGTTGTAACTATCTCGCCAACCCCAGGAGTAAAAATGAAAAAGATAATGTGATTTTATTTCTTTCCATCAAAAGTTTCTCCCACAATAATTTTATGCAAGCTAAATGTTTTGAGGCCTCATACACAGGCCACTCGTATAGTTATACTGCACAGGTCCACTGCTGTAGTTATACTGAAGGAATGTTCAAACACATGATTTCCATATCTGAGTGAAAACTGCAAGATATTTTTATTTCCAATCAGATTCAGACCTCAGATCCACGTTATTGCTGGAAGAAACATTAAAGTTGAGTAATTCCAGAGTTTTCAATGATCAGAACTAAGACCCTCAGAATATTCTCTTTAAACTTGTATGGGAGCTCAGATTGCCAAATGCAAGGGAATTCCTCTGATCTGCCAGCTGAATCTGACCTTGATATCCTCAGATTTGCTTTGTACTCAAAAATGTTTGTCTGAATTTTTCTTTTGAGTCTTCTCTGCTTTTATTTATGTTTTCTTTTCCAGCGACTTGCATGCCAGCAACTAGTTAGACTAGTCCCAAAGTTGAACTTCTTATTTTTTCCCTTCAGAGTCACAAAAATTCCTGGCTCGTGTCGGTTGTTTTCATTGCCTTAGTTATAACTGATGCTTGTTTTTCTAGTGAAGTCTACACTCTCATTCTATTTACAAAGAGTTTGCTTTTCCTCATGATTTTACCACCTTGAAATCAAGGCCAGCTTATCAGCTTTCCCTGGCATTTAGTCTTAATTTTCTCTGTAATCCAGAATGCTATGGTGTTTGGCTGCCTTCTAAGAGAACCGTGGTTTCACCCCCACTGCCATTAGTACTCTTCTTAAACTGAAAACTTTTGGAAGATGATTTTTTTTCATCATTTAAAATGTCAAAGAAGTTAATACTTGTTTAAATGAGCTCTCCTTAGATGGGCAAGAGCTCAGCAGTAGTGTTTTTCTAGCATGTGAAAGGCTTTGATCCCTAGCCTTCCAAATAAAATAAAAATGAATACTGAGATAGTTTGTGCCTGATCACTGTAAACCTAGCTAAATATCCAGAAATAGAGAAGTCATAGACCTAGAGGAGAACATACTACTGACACTTTCCTAAACCAATATAATTTTAACTGTGTTCTGAGTATTTATCCTTATACCCACAAATGAGTGTAGCTCTCAATGCTCATCAATGAAGCTTCTTTTTGCAACAGATGGAGACTATTGCAGAGATCCACACACAGACAAATTGCAGAAAATAAGTGACTGTGTGTCCAGCCCCAATTGCTACATCTACAATGCAACCCCTATACATAAGGTTCAGGGAACATTGCAGAAGGTGGGGTGGTGGAACCATTATAAGAGCCAAGATGTCTACACTAGATGGTGTCTTTTAGCCATGACAGGAATGTTGTACCCATGAAATCTTAATTAGTTGTCTGAAGAAGACCTGTGTTCTAGATAGCTTTAGTGTCAATTTGACACACCTGGGTTGAGGAACCTCAGTTGGGGAATTTCCTCCAAAGGACTGGCTTGTGGCCATGTCTGTGGGGCATCTTCTTGATTGTTGAGTGATGTGGGAGGGCCCAGCCCACTGTGGGTGGTACCACCCCTGGGCAGGTGGGCCTGTGTTGCATAAGAAAGCAGGCTGAGCAGGGGCCAGGGAAGCAAGCCAGTAAGCAGCGATCCTCCATGACCTGTGCTCTAGCTCCTGCCTCCAGGTTCTTGTCCTGAGTTCCTCCTACCTTGGGATCCCTGATGAACTGTGACCTGGGAGATGTAGGACAAACAAACCTTTTCCTCCCCAAGTTGGTAGTGGTCAGAGTGTTTTGTCACAGCAGTGGAGAAACAAACTAGGACAACCTGACAACACCAGTTGACATGGCAATGTGGATGGGGGAAATTTCTCAAGGTCTTATCTCTAAATGTAGAGCTATCAACGGGTCCTGAGAGAGGGAGAATCAGTTTTCTCTCAGGAGGAGTTCCTTGATAGATTATCCAATCCCAAGTAGTCAGCCCTAAACACACGTCCATATGAGCAACACTAAATTGACTTGGTGTGTGTGTGTACATATGTATATATGTAACAATAATTAAAGAAGTCACAAGATTGAGAGAGAGGAGGAGGTAGGAGGAATTGGATGTGTATGAGGAAATGATATAAAAATTAATTAAAAACTCTAAAATGAATAAGCAATTAAGTACATAAGGTTATCTTACAGGAAAATGCATGTTTTATTTCTTTTTGATCTCCACTGCACTACTGACTCATTACAACTGAACACGATTTTCTGGGCTCCCTTAAATAAAATCGAGTCAAACCTCCTGTCTTCTCTTCACTTTCAGTTGATACAGACTTTAAAATTGTGTTGTTTTCCCCAATCTCTAGATTCTGCCACTGACAGAAGAACAGGAGTAGGTTTGGCTTCTTCTTGTTGTTTGATTTTGAGGCATGGTCTTGGGATGCAGCATTAGCTGGCCTCAAACTCCCCACTCCCTGCTTGCACCCCCAAGTGCTGGCCTTGCTGGTTGTGCCCCGCACAAGGCTTGCCTTCCTTTATTCCTTCAAAGGTCTGTGGCTTTTTTGCATTTCTCCAGTTTGCTAATTGTAGTTTCAGAGTCTTCAGGCCAGGTGAGACTGTGAGGGAAGAAGAGGTGGGACCACGTTGGAGCTGACTGCTGTAGTGCGAGAATCAAAGCCCCCGGGCTGGCAGGTGGTCAGAGCCGTGTCCCGTAGATGTACTCCTCAGACCCCTCCCTTCACCGAGAGCCTTCTCCTGTAGGCCCTCTGACTCCTACAAGAGCATCTCTTCTTTTATTGGTCATTTACAGTTTCTGGAGCCACTAGGCTCTAGCAATGCCTTCAGCTTCTCAATGCCAGTGGGCCTACTGGGGCTCCTTCTCACTCATGGCCACCACATCTGTTCACGCAGAAAGCTGATCCCCAGATCTTTGATATTAGGTGCCTGTCAACTCTGTCCTTACAACTACTTGGGCACTGCGGGGAATGTCTTTCTATGTGGGTCCTAACTAGCACGTCTCGAGGTGTACATATGGCTATTTTACATGACCCATTCTTCAGAAAATTTTTATATACTTTCTTGTTCGGCATGATCGTGAGCTCATGGACTAAAGTAATCCATCCAACACATTCTTCCCAGTAAATAGCACTACAGGCATGTGTCAGCATACTTGGTTTGAAATATTTATTCATGCAGTGTTAGATAATATTTAGAGTTGTACAACTACTTCTTGTCCACCCATTCCTTGCTAGTGCAGAAAGGTAGTCTCAGGAGTCATTTCTACAGCTAATGACACTTTGGGAAAACCTTAAAATGTTCAATTAACTACCATGTTCTTCCTGCTAGCTACTGAGGAGATGGCATGGTGATCCCAGCAAATCTGTTGGTCGACTCGCCATGCCTGACTTGGGTAGAAACATCCCAGGGAAAACTCACACATCAAAGGGAAGTTTCAAAAATGCCACACCAAGTTCTCATATACTTTTTGCCAGCATCTTTGACATTATTACAGATAACTATAAAATACATATCAAAACTAAGAACCTAATCATGGTGCAGCATTAACTAAAGCCCAGAGATCATTTTGTTTACTTAGTGTTTTTGCTGGGGTCTTTTACCTTTTCCTGTGTCTGAGGACAAGATATTGTGTAGAGATTTTCTGCTCCCTTAAACTTCCTCAATCTCTGTCATTCCAAAATATGCAACATAGAGACTTGAAATTGTTGGTGATTTCTATCATGTCCTTTGATTTGGATGTTTCACATACTTTCTAAAAATTTTTATTCATTTTATATTTATTTATTTATTTTATTTATTTATTGTCTTTTTGAGGCAGGGTCTCCTTGTAGCCCCAGCTGTCCTGGAACTCACTGTGTAGACCAGGCTGGCCTTGAATGCACAGAGATCCACCTGCCTCTGCCTCCCAAGTGCTGGGATTAAAGGTATGCATCACCATGCCCGGCTTATTTTTATGATTAGATTGAGGTTTTGAATTATTTGGAAGAATGTCAAAAAAGTTATGTCTATGATATCTGGGGTAACCCGAAACAGCTATTATTACTAGTGATGCTGATTACTTGGGTGAGATGTTATCTTAGTCTGTGCCACTATAACAAAGTGCCTGAGTCCTACTAATCTATAAACAATAGAATTTTTTCTCAGTTTGCATGCTGGGAAGTCTAAGACAAAGATTATCAGTTCAGTGTCTGATGAGAGCCTCTCTCTGTTACTGGGATAGAACTTCTCTGTGGCATCCTGCAGAGAGGCAGAAGGTGTGAGCTCATGTGGCAGAAGGAACCAGGGAGCAGGATCCACCCAAGCATTTCCTTCTATCCCTTTCTTGAGTCACTAATTTCATTTATAACTTAATCATTTGTTTAAACCTCTCCTCACTTAAGACTATCTCATAGGGATTAAATTTCAAAATGGACTTTTGGAGGGCACACAAAATTCAAATGATAGTCAATGAGATATGACAATATTTCTGTAGTACTTTTAAATTTTTTGTTATCTTTGTAGTTACTATTTTAATAGAGATTTTGAGACAAAAATAATATTGTGCTTTGTTTATACTTTTCCTAATTTCAGCAATTAAGAATTGTATCTTGCATCTAGCAATTATTGTCATCTTTTCAAAGATGATGTTATTAGATATTGAATTTCTTCTGTGTTAATATAACTTTAAAGAAAAAAACTGTCATTAACTTTCTAATTATTTTTGCAGAGTTGGAGACTGAACCTGGGTCGTCAAGCGTCTAGGAAACTCCTATTTCGTTTGCTCGTTTCTTCAGCTGTATCAGCAGGGACTAATGGACACTCACTTTATGTCCTATTTAGGACCTAACAGTAGAGCTTTTCATCATGTTTTTCAGGAGTTTACATCTTTGTCATTGTGAGCTCTATCACTTTTGTTCCTGTTCCTCTTCATATGCTAGATGTGGCTGCATATTTTCTTCATGTTTGTTAGGAACTGAACCCAGAGCCTCATGCATACAATCTACCACTGAACTATAGATCTACTGCATTTATAAAGAATAAAGAGCTTTCTGAATTTCTGGCATCAAGAAATTTTCTGAGCTTCATTTTATTTTATTCCTACTCCAACACAGAATTGACTACAACAAAGTACTTGCCTTTCCTGCTTACAGCATTTAGAAATCAGTGTCACAGGTTTCCTGTGCATTCAACATTCATGAACTATCCCTGCTCCTAGCTATGCTTCTTAGAAGAGAGAGCTAAAATAGCTACTGATATAAGTAATGGGTTCACAAACTAATTTGACTTCTATATTCATAGACTACATTGAATCTTCAACTCCAGGTAAAATCATCCTGACCTATTTACTTTTATGTTTTCTGGCACTGGAACTGCACCAGAGATTTGAGCATGTTAGGCAAGCACTCTACCATTCTGTCACATGCCAACCCTTGGTTTTTGGAGAGAGGGTCTCACTATAGCACAAGCTGGCCTTGAGCTTACTATGTGGCCCAGGTTGGCCTTGAATTTGGAATTGTCTTCCCTCTCTCCAGTTTTGGGATTGCAGGCATGTGTCCCCATCCTTGGCTTCCTGCCCATAAAGCACCAGTGTATTGTGACTGGGATTGTGTTGATACAAAATAACAACTCCTCTTTAAAAGAAAGAGGAGACTAGTTTTTTATGAGCCATGTTTAATCTGACCCAACCCACCATGGCTTGGAAATACCAAATAAGTTATCCTAAATTACAGTTTCCTCTGTGGAAGAGGTTACATGAACTTTCATGGTCCAAAACAAAAGAAAGTCATGTGGTATATTTATTGATACCAGGAAGTCTACTCTTTAGGGTTCAGATGCTATCATAAAGCACTCTTAGACTTTGGATTGGTAAAGCGTAGAATCTGTCAAGCTTAGCTACATGTGCTAGGAGTTTTATCTAAGTAGCTGTGAGTGTGATATGTCAGACACAGAGACTGATAATAAATAGCTACTAAAGACTTTTGATCATCTTCCTGTACTCAGGGTGGTCTAGTGAGCCAGGTTCAAACAGCCTGCAGGAGCTTCAATATATTGACTTGGTAAGAGAACTGAAGGTCACAGGATGAATCTCTGGACCAAACTAGGTAGATTTTACCTCCTTGATTTGATTTTCCAATGACTGTACAATGTATGTTCATTAATTTGTCATGTGAAGTCTTCTATGTTTTGTAATGTACACACACAGTACATAGATACCTCATTGGACTTCTATTTGGGTGTTTATTTCTTTTTCTCTTTCCTCAATTTATTCCCTTTATAAACTCTGGCTCAAAGAATCAGTTACAACAGAAGTCATTTTCTCACAGCTCTGGAGAACAGAAATCCAAGAGCAAACTGATAACCAGTTTTGGTTTCCCTGAGGCCTCCTCCACCGCGTTCAGATCCTTGTTCCCGACGTGGAGTTTCCCGGAAGGTGCTTTTGGCAGCTGCCAGTTTTTCCAAATCTGACTGTCAGTAGGACCAGTTAGATTGGGTTCGCGCCCACTGTAATGACATTGTTCTAACTTTATCACCTGTAGCCCCGTAGCCGGATGCAGTCAAAGTCTGCCATCCCATTGGTTGGGGCTTCAATACACAAATTTGGAGGGTATAGCGCATCCCTTCCCTCCCTCGCATTGTTCTAACTTTATCACCTGTAGCCCCGTAGCCCAATGCAGTCAAAGTCTGCCATCCCAGGGGGTGGGGCTTCAATACACAAATTTGGAGGGTATAGCGCATCCCTTCCCTCCCTCCGTCTCTCCCTCCCTCTCACCCTCCATTCCCTTCCTTCCTTTGGTGTTGCTGTGAATACTATAGCTCTTCAAAAATATTTTAAATCCCAGTATTTCAGTGTTTATTTTTAGAAAGAGCACTGATGTTTTCTAACACGTCGTATATCAAATAATACTGCATATTTTTCACAATTTCCATGTATTAACCAGTTATTTGATCTTTCTTGTCAGAGTCCTCTGCCATCTGTGTTTCATCTGAGTCTCATCCCCACGATACATTCATCTCTTCTGGTTCTCTTTCTTCTGTGCCGTTTTAGTGCCTATAGTTTTTTTATAGAAGGCAGTTATTGCATATGGGACAGAAGAGACTGAAAAATATCCACGTTTGAATATTTGCCTGCTTTTCCGTCTGCTAGTCTTTCAGACTAGACTTTTATTTAAGAGTTCGGCTAGGTTTGCTATCTGCTGTTGCCATGGTTACCCCTCTGCAAATCAGACTTCAAGTCTGTACCAACTCCTAGTGCTTCTGGAGAGGGCTAATCTACCTGAGCAATGTTTCTTTGATTCTGCTGTTTAGATCTGTTTGTCCCATCTTCTGGACCTGCTTGCTTTCCTCTCCTGCCCTTCTCTCAGCAGTATTCTGTGGGTGTTTGTTATCTGTAACCAGGAGGCAGCCAATGATATTCTGACCACCCAGTCGTGGGCAGGTCATCTTTTCTGTGCTTTTGCCCCTGTCACTGCTATGGAGTTTAACACATTAATGTTGCCCCTCATCCAGGAATAGGCTGATTTCCCCTTCTGGTCTCTTCCTCACTGTTAGAATCCAGGGTATAAAGAACATAATTCTATTCCTTCCCAAAACAAAGGCTTGTGTTGAATTACTACAACCTCCAAAAAATATATAGTACAGTCCTCTCAGTTCTTCAGAACCTGACCTTATTTGGAAGTAGGATCTCTAAAAGTTTCAACCAAATTGGAAAATTAAGGTTTGTCCCTAATTCACTAGGCCCATGTCCTTTGAAAAGGGCACCATTTTGAAGTGTGAGACGGACGTACATGGGGATGCCAGGTAAGCATGAAGGGACAAACTGGAGCGAAGGGTGGGTAGGATGGAGATAGCAAGGACAATCAGCAGTGAGTAGCAAGGCTTGAAGGTGAGTCTGCTCAGTGCGCAGAATCAACTGAGCTGCTCGCACAGCAAGCTGGGAGTTCCAGCACACGTCTGTGGTTTAAGCCGTCCCCACGCTGAGACTTTGCTATGGCGGCCCCAGCAGCCAACTTCAGAAAAGGGTTTTACAGAATTTCTTTCCCAAGCACAGATCTTTTGTTTGTTTTCTTTAACGCTGCCTCTTTTCGGGAGTCTGTTTTTCATCTCTTCTGTGAATAGTTTATGTCGTTTGTGGATAAGAACCTGGAAAATATTCTTGACTCTCCGATCTCCTGCCCTCCTGGATGCTTCCCCCAGCTCCGCATTCTGCACCTGTCTGCAGTCTGTCAGTTACTCTTTCTAGACTCTTCTTGCTAGTCCCCAGTGCCAGTGACACAGTGAGCGTGAGTAGTGCGTTCTTCCTGAAGTCACTGCCTCTCCTGACAGGTCCCGGAAGTCTGCTCAGTGACCTCAGCTTGTCAGGGGGTGGAAAACAAGCCATTACCGCAATTAACCGTCACCCTTATTTGTTGTAAGGTAAGGAGCAGTGTTCCTGCTCTGTATACTGGGAGCCCCGTCTCTTTTTGAGTAGAAATCACATTTAATGAATTTGGAGGATTACTTTGTTATCTGTTTTAATTGTTTTCATGCTGTTACGTCTTGTATAAGTGACATTTACAATGTAGTATGTGACATAATTATTAATCCTCAGTTTATAGTTAAGAATACGCATACGCTGCTCATTTGGGCGTGGTAGCACATAACTTTGATTCCAGCACTCAAGAGACTGAAGCAGGCAGTTATCTGTGGGCTTGAGGCCAGTCTGGTGTACATAGGCCACGTGGAGATCCTGTCTTAAAAAGATCTCCTTTCTTTTTTCTTAAGAAAGAAAAACAAGAACAGGAAAATCCTCAGTAAATACATCTTTCCCTAACTTTTGTTTACTATCCGTTTGATTTTATTTTGTTTGTTTTACTACAATAGTCTGCAACATTTCTGTTTGTTTTCAAAGAATGTGAGTTGTTCCAGTTCTTCGTCTTCTAAGTCAGTATTTATTTTACATTTACCTGATATTTTGCCTGGGTAAATAACATTGCATGGGAATTCTGGGAACCTCAGACTCCACCGTTTTGTTCTGGATACTTGAAGAAAACAGTGCATCATTCTGATTCTCCCTTTAAAACACCTTCTGGCTGTGGTTTTCATTTTATGGTATTACTTAAATTTAAAATACCCAGCTTCTGGCAAACTTTGACCCAATTGCTCCAAAATTATCAGTGCATGTTGCTGCTAAGAGAGAAGAAGGTCATGACTTTACCACTGTGCCATTTAGAAGAGACAAACTTTTGAAACTTACATATGTGCCTTTCAGCTTGGTCGGTGCTATCTTTTCCTTCTTTCGTAACGCCTATTGAATTCAGCATTTAGCAAAGCAATACTTTACTAGGGCATTATTACACATTGTCATGAGGCACATTATTTGTTAGAGTTTTTGCTACTTTTGCAGTATGACTAAGCATGTACATTTTATTTATATCATAGCAATTTTGTAGGAATTATATGACATCAATACTTCATAATTTTACTGGATTTTTTATTTTAAGACTAATTTCAAGAGGCGGTTCAAAAAAGACATTCTGTTATGCATACATTTATATATGTTTGGTTGATTCCCAATAAGTGAATGTGCTCATTTTATTAAAAATAAGTTTAAAAGCTATGGCCAAGGCATAATGGAAAAGATCATGTTTTTACTCCATGTTACTTAAGTAGTTTTAAAATATATTGGTAAAATATAGCTAATATTCCCTGAGGATTTCTCCTTTCCATTGCCTGCTCTTTTAAATGCATATGTTAATAGAAAGCAATCAAATAGTTTGCTATACATTAAAAATTACAATGAAGTAATTCATGAAAAAGGTTTCTGCATAGCAATAACCCTAAAATTTGTGGAAGTTGATTACAGGGACTAAAAATAGCTGTAGAAAAATTACAACTGGGGCTGGAGAGATGGCTCCGTGGTTAAGGGTACTAACTTCTCTTTCAGAGATCCTGGGTTTGGTCCCAGCACCCACATAATGGCTAACAACTGTCTGTAACTTCAGTTCCAGGGAATCCAACTCCATCTTCTGGCTATTTCAGGCACTGCACACGTGTTACACACACTTATATGGAAGCAAAACATTCATACACATAAACTGAAAATAAACGAACCTTTAAGAAACAAGATTCCAGCATGACAAACGAGAGGATGAATGGATTGCAGTATGCTTAGCCTTCCCTTCTGATCTAAAGTCACAGTGTGTAAACATTTCATTACTGCGACCAGAACGTAAACTTCCACACTGAATTTTTTTTTCTTTTGTCTTTTTGAGAGAGGGTCTCCCTGTAGCCCCAGTTGTCCTGAACTCACTATGTAGACCAGGCTGTCCTTGAACTTTCCAAGATCCACCTGCCTCTGCCTCACAAGTGCTAAGATTAAAGGTGTGTGCCACCACCCCCACATTCCATACTAAATTTTTAAAAATTCAAATCACTTTCCTTAAGAAAATAAGGCTATTCGGGACCAGGGAGATGGTTCTGGGTAAGAGAGCTTCCTGCACAAATCTAAAGACCTGATTCTGAATCCCAGGAATCAATATAAAAACACAGGCATGGCCACACACACACCTGTATGCAGCACTTTGGGGGGTAAAGACAGGAGGATCACTGCAGATTGCAGACTGTGAGCCTAGGTCAAGTTCAGTGAGAGACTCTGTCTCAAGGGAATTAGATGTAGCATGATAGAGGAGGACACCTACAGTTCTCTGACTTCCTCATGCACAAGTGTGGCATGCATATAGACACCTACACCCAAGTACACACACTTGCATACAACTCACATACAGTATAGAAATTATTCTAGACTATGACTTATCTGTGGTCTTGTAGCAATATAATCAAAACCAAATATATTTCATGTAATGCATTTTGAATTTTCTAGAAATTATGTATACTTTGCTGCAAATTTTACACACATGATTTTACTTAGGTTTTAAGGGGCAAAAAGAAAGAAATTATTATCCCTATATTTTTAGCCAAGGACCCTGTTCAGTGGAGACCTCAAGGTATTTACACACTTCCCAAAGGCAGGACTTCTGAAAACAATTATGCAAGCTTGAATCTATGAGTCATAAAAATAATTTTTAAAAAATTTGTTACTCAATGTGTGTGTGTGTGTGTGTGTGTGTGTGTGTGTGTGTGTATGCCTGTGTAGAACATCTTTGTGGATTTGGTTCTCTCTTTTACTCGGTCCCAGGAATTGAAATATCACCAGGCTTGTACAGCAAGTGCGTTTACCCACAGAGCCACATCGCTGGCCCCAGCAAAATCAGGGTTTGTTTGGTTTTGATTTTTTAATACGGAGTCTCCCTGTACCTGTAGCCAGCTTGGAACTCACTATGTAGCCTAGGCTGGCCTGGATCTTACAAAAATATGCCTGCCTCTGCCTCCCAGAGTGCTGGGACTAGAGGAGTGCGCCACCATGGCGGGCTAGAGCCATTTTTAGAATATCCTCTATACTTCTTGTCTCCTGTCCTAAAATGTAGGAAATCAAGTCTTGTTTTGAAAGAGAGACCATGTATTTAGACGCTCACTTTAACTCTCATTAAGCATGAGTGTTCTCAAGCTACCAGGGTTCTTGACTTCATGGACAGCCTTCTTGTGCCGAGTAGCTTCTTGCCTGGAAGGGCTGCCATGGGTGTTACATGTTGTCAAATGCAGAGCAGCATTGCTCTTCTGCACACACGAGATGCCAGCAGCACTGCCACAGCTCTGACAAACAATAGCGTCCCCAGCAATTTCCACCTTTTCTTGGAATGAATCCTCCTGGGTTGAGAACTACAATAGAAGGAAGGCTGGCATCACATAATCTCTTTACTAAAGGTTTTTTGTTTTTCTCTTATCGAATGAATATTTTAAAAATGTAAACAAAATATATAACTTTATGAAGAAAATTTTATAGAGTTGTGGCGGGGGGGTGGTGGCACACGCCTTTGATCCCAGCACTGGGGAAGCAGAGGCAGGAGGATCTCTGTGAGTTCAAGGCCAGCCTGGTCTACATAGTAAGTTCCAGGACAGCTGGGGCTACAGGGAGACCCTGTCTCAAAAAGACCAAAAAAGATAAGGTATTAAAAAGGGTGGAATATGACTACTGAGCACTTAACTGTGTAAGATACTACACTATTATTTATGAAATGTATAACAAATCATCTGAAATATGAATTAAATAATCAACATTTTACATATAATACTTTAATACATGGAGCAATCAGATAGTGAGGAACTTGTAACAATGTTCAGAGATAAATGCACCAATAGCATCATACTCTGGGTGGGTTTAATGTCATTGTAAAGTCCATGAAGAGCGCATGTGTTTAGAAAAGCTTCATTCAGAGGTGTGTTGGAGTTCCCGCACTGGGAATCATATACATTGTGCTTTCTTACATTTACAGTGGCTGTGGCTTTGCTTTAGCTGAGATTCGCCATCTGATTGCTGGAAAGTGAGCCTGGCTCTGCAGCTGAGATAAGCAGTTTGTGATACCGAGCAGATAAATTGAGACGAGCCATCATTCTCTGTCAGAAGTAGGGTTAGGCAAACCAATTTCCATATATTACATTTCCCAGAGCATTTCTGACTCCAGTGCCCTCCTGTCTTGGTACACTGACACTGAATACGTTCTTTCTGCTTATCTCTTGCTTGCCTTGAAGGAGTCCAAAACTCACAACTGTATTTCTGCATGATGCTTGCTCAGCAGTGATATATGATAACCAGAGAGAGCTGCAAGAAGTCACAAAGCAAGCATTAATTTTCTTAGGGAGATCTCTAGATATTCTCTCTTCTGTGAGCAGAAGTCGTGTACTCGATTTCCCTTATTTTCCGAAGAATAATCCGAAGCATTTGTATCTGTTATGTAGTTCTCCTGCTAAGTCATCCTCATGTTATTATATTGGGTCACTCCTCATTTTCCTACATGGACTTTATTTAGCTCAAGGGTCATGTTGACTAACATAATGGATGTGCATATGAACCCGTAAGCTTAACATATGTGTGAGTTTTTGTGATTTAAGAGGCACCAATGAATCCCATGAACACTGTAACTTCACTGATAAGATATTTTGACAATTTAGAAATCTGACTCTTGATCTGGGGATGTGGCTTGGGGATCAACTACATTCCTAGCATGAAATAAGTCCTGGGTTTGATTCTCCAGCCCCATAGAAAACAAGTAAATTAAATCAATCACTCATTAAAGCTTATTCCTAAACCGTAATAATGAATATTTGTACTAGAATTGTTCAGAAAAACAGAATCAGTAGTAGGACATCTAGAGAGACATGGAAGAGAATGTTTGTATTGGGAAGTGACATATGAATTTATGGAGGCTGGAAGTCCCTGTTCTGCCACCTGTAAGCTCAGGGAAGTCAGTGGGGTAATTCACTTGGGGCCTGAAGATCTGAGGAGTGGAGAAAATGGGGATATGAATTTCAGGGTCCCAAGGTTCCGTGTCTGAAGGTTAGAGAAGATGGTTGTCTTAGCTGAAGAAAAAATAAATTCACTTGGAAGCTGAGGCAGGAAGATCCTGAGGTCAAAGTCAGCATGGGCTACACAGTGAGCCTTTGTTCTAGAGCAAACAAGCAGAGCAAATGATCCTGGCTTTGCCTCTGTGTCTGACCAGGCCATCTTCAATCAGAGGATGTCTGATCTCATTAGAAACCTGATTCTTCTTCACTAGGTTTACAGAAGCCAATGAGAATCTCTGCCCCTAATCCCCACAGACACATGAAACAATGCTTTGCCATCACCATTGAAGCATTCCTTAGCTCAGTCAGGTTAACACATAAAACTGTTATAATGCCTATATTTTAACATGAGGGTATTAAAATCTAGGGAAAGAAATACTTTAAATGAATCATCATATGGAATCCTGATGTCAGTTTTATGATCCTTTAACCATGAGGACACTGAGGTTCAAGAGACCTACTAACTTTTCTAAGAATAGAAAAACCACAAAGGAGGCTTTTGAAGGACTGTGTGTCCTCTTTACTGCCATATCCCATGCCAAAGACTAGGTGGTTTAAACAACAAAGATTTACTTCTCACAGTTCTGGATGCCCAGAACCAAGTGCCAGCGAGGTAGATATCACTCTAAATAAAGACTTTTCTTCTGCCATGCGGGCTGCTGCAGTGTCCTGTGTTTGGTGGGAGGCATTCAAATTCTGTCATGAATGCCCTCACTCATGACTTTAATCCTAGTTACCCTAAACAATTCTGTTTCCAAACAGTATCACGTCAGGTATGAAAGCTTCAACAGATGAATTGAGGGTAGAAGGAAAGATGCTGACTTCATTCCATTAACATAAAAGTCTTTTATTATGGTCATGTAATGAATTCATAGGAAACTAAGGGTATTATAGAATATACACATTTTCATCTCAACATGGATACAATTACATTTTGATTCTTTTAAACCATGATGAAAGTGGTTATTAGCTTTCATCATAGTCTTTAAAAACTCATTTGAGGTGCAGATTTGTGAGTGATACTTGTTTTCTACTTTTAAAGAGCTTTTATTTCTTTCAAACTTAGTTGTTAGCCACAAGGTTGAGGTTGTGGAGTTACTAGTTTCCTGCTGTTTTTTACCTATGTTGCAGATTTCACTAAACTAACAGCCTGAACCTTTGGGTTAACTACCTTTGCTCTTAGTATTTACCCAGAAAAGCATTAAGATTCCAAACTTGTATGGGAAATAAGTTGTTAGCTTTGTCAGCAAGTCATCAGATTCTCAAAGAAGAATTTTGTCTGCCAATAAATGTTTGGGCAACAAAAAAATGCACTTTTCATGCTATAGAATAACATAACATTCTATTAAGTATTCTTTCATTGATTTGTTTCCTCGTGAAATCATATTACATGGAGCTGGGGAGATGGCTCAGCAGTTAGGAGTAGTTGCAGAGGACAAGGGTTTACTTCCCAGCACCTGTATCAGGCAGTGCACAGCTGCCTATAGTGCCAGCTCCAAGGGATCTGATGCCCTTTTCTGGTCTTTGAGGGTGCTGCATGTACATGATATACTTAGACTCACATATATGTAAAATAAAGAAATCCTTTTTCAAAAAGTACTGAATAAAAAACTCAGTTTGAAATCACAACTAGCTGTCAAATCCTTACTGTTTGGACACGTAAAAATTTCTACTGACATTACCTTTTGGATTTCCACATAGATACATGAATGCAAGAGTTGATACGGTCTAATATTCTCAGCAAAAAATCTATTCATTATTCTGGAAATAATTTGTCATTGGGCCAAATTTCAGGATTGCTTCACTAAGATATGCTAAACCAAGCAAGAAATTCACACTGATGTCCTTAAAAGGAGAGCAGATACTAGGAGAGGAACAATAATCTTAGCCATTTAGAAACAGGAGAGGTTCCTGGAGAAAGCCTGTTGAAGGAGAGGGGGAAATAAAAAGACAGTTTTTGGTTCTTTGCTACAGCTGTCATCATGCCAGTATAAATGGGGCAGATGCTGGGTAGGTGTGAGGAGTGTGGGTTACGCCTTGGGCTTTTCTTGGACATCAGCCATGAGCCAAAATAGTTTATACAAAACTGCATAAAAAGGGAAAAGCTGGCCGGTCGTGGTGGCGCACCCCTTTAGTCCCAGCACTCGGGAGGCAGAGGCAGGAGGACCTCTGTAAGTTCAAGGCCATCCTGGTCTACATAGTGAGTTCCAGGACAGCCAGGGCTACAGGGAGACCCTGTCTCAAAAAGACAAAAAAAAAGAGGAAAAAGCTACTGGTGTGTGTCTTTTAGTGACTGCGGACTGCACATTAGGCGAGGATATTGTCTGCAAATCTCCTTTATATTTCCAAGAAGGTTGTTATGGGAAGACACTGCAAAGGGGTCTCATTAACATTTTCTCTGTTGAAGGCATGGTCCTGTCACGACATTCTGTGAAACAGTCTGGAAACAGCAAAGTGCGGCACTGTGTCCCACTGCACATAACTCAGGAATACATTTTACTTACGGTAAATTACTGTTAAAAACGACAGTCCAAGCGCCATTGATGAATTCTAACCTGTCCGAGCCATGAGGAGGTCATTTGTGTATATTTAAAAAATGCTCACAGAGCGCCTAAATGCTTATATCTGTTTAAGATTATAATATCTAAAAACACAGATGGACTTTATTAAAAAAAAACCGCCAACATGAATAGAGGAAGTAGAATATGCATGCTCTCCAGCTAAGCATTTATTGTTTTAATGCCAGTCGTTGTTGATGGTTTTGTGAGTATAGATAATGTCCCTTTCTTTTTTTAATCAGCAGAATAAGAAATTGTTTCCTAAATTCTTGCTCCTGGGATAATGTGATATGAGGGTCTAAGTATAGTTCATTGCAATAGCTGAAGACAAGATCCTTTCAATTTAATACAAGAGATTTGTGCTATGCAGTGTCAGGACTGATCTTACTATCAAAACCCTTCAGTAGTAGCTCATGACTGAAGCAACTGCCTCCAAAATCTCAGGCTCACGCAATGATAGGTAACTTAAGGAATTTGCTCACACATTGTTGCTTCATAACTCTTTGGTTCCATATGTTCAGTTCCAAGTTCTATTTCCTGCAGCTGCATAATGGAACCATTACTCATTTAAAAGTTATTCCCAAGTAGCATCTATTTTCATCAGTGGCTCCTTGCAGCTCTACAGTATCCTTCAAAGCCTAATTAATAGATGTTTTGCAAAACTCCATTGCTGAGTGTCTTATAGATTTTTTAATGGAGGAGTCCAGTGCTTTTTTTTATGAGGAAAAAGTCTTATTAAACTATACAGAACATTTGCTTTAAACTTGCCTTTTCACTTTCTGCTTGTTTTAATAAAAACTTTATTGGGTTTTCTAAGGAGAGGCTCAACAAGAGCTATTTCCTTCATTAGAAAATTTAAAGTGCTTAGAGGGAGTGGAATATTTTTGTTTCTTGTTTCCAAATTCATTAGAATTTTCTTATGTGTGGCTAGGGGCACATTAGGAGAAGGGAAATCATCTTGCATTCTCCTGTACTTAATCCATATTTTAATTTATATTTTTATTCATCAGCTGTCTCTACTCTGAATTTAGAAGTTTTATATAATATACGATAATTTGGAGAGATATGTTAAGTATTAACTTCCTAGTCTACAGTGAAGAAAATAATAAACACACAATTGAACATTCTATCTAAATTACACTCCACCTGATGACGTTTTCACACTCTGCGCCAGCCTCTGCACATACAAATTTGCTGCAGTTTATTAGATCTATAATCTGATTCTGGCTTTTGGGAATGTTTTCCTTTTCCCTCAAGTTTTGATCTGAGTACATTTTAATCTGCATGAAAATGTTCACACTCTCTGGAGCTAAGAAAATAATTCTTATGTAAATGAATTATTTAAAATTCTGAATAGCAACTTCAGACAAATGGAGGAGAAATGACAGGGAATTAAAACTTTGCAAGAACATTTTCAATATAATTGGATTCAAGTAGTTTGTTTTTCTGCAGCACATTAAAGACCTTCTCAAATCCCTGAGTGCAGAGGAAGGGAATGTTAAAATACATACATATGAATATACTTAGGGTAATTTTTTGACAGTTTAAGAATATAATTTCTACATGTCTTATTCTATCTTAATATACTCCAGTCTTCAGTTTTGTGAGCAGAGACAATAATAAACATGTTTATCAAATCCCTTGAAATTTGGCCATTTTGGAAAAACACCTGCTACCTACAGTAATGCAGAGCGACCAGAGAAGTCCCCTGACTCAGAGACATGACTTTTCAATCTCTGACTAGATTGTTTTCCTTTAAAAGAAAAAATTTATTATTTTTATTTTTTATGTGTATGCATTTATTGTCTGCATGTAGGTAAGTGCACCCGTGTCATGCAATACCCATGGAGGTAAGAGGAGGCTGTCAGATCCCCTGAGACTGGAGTTATGGACAGTTATTAGCTGCCATGTGGGTGCTGAGATTTGAACCCAGGTCTTCCGTAAGAACAACCAGTGTTCTTAACCACAGAGCCATCTCTCCAGCCCTTAGATCTTCTTTATTATTTCTGAACTTCTTAAGTAATGAGAAGAAAAGGAGTTAACTATACACAGGCATCATCCTTTCAAAAGAATAAATAGCAAATTAATCACTATACTCTAGATAGAGCTATTTAAAAGATTATTTATCAAAGAGCATAAAGTTTTAACAAATGCATGAAATGTAAAAGGGGATGTTCAAATGAACAATGCATAAATATTAAAGTGAATTTTATTAGGTAAAAATATGAAATTACAATTTATGAGAATACACGTACTTAAAATTACTATTTTAATTGTATATATTTATTTGGTAGAGGTTAATATAGGCTTACAGTCTTTAAAGGTCACATTAAGGCAGTTAGCATTCCCATCTCCTTAAACATTTATAAAAGTATTTTGATTAATTAATATGTAAAAAGCATACATAATCGGTGGTACTATTTGATATTTTAATAAATAAATATAACGAATATTGATCAAATCAAGAATAATTTCGATTTCCATTTATTTTTTCTTTATTTTGTGCTCTTGAACTTCTCTTCTAGTGCTTCATAAAGTATAAAATAGATATTGTATGGTATAGGTACCTAACTGTGCTATAGAACACTAGACCTAATGATTTATATCTGTGTTTTGATATGTGTTATCTGACCTCTCTACCTGCCTCTGACCATTTCAGCCTCATTTAAAACAGTAGCTTTGAAAATAAGATAAAATGGATACAAAAATAAAATTAACTAATTATCCCAAATCCACCAAACTAGAAGACCTGAAATCATCAATAATTGCACATCTCAATACATCCTTGATTTGTCATAAGCCTCAAATAATTCTGTTCACAAATTTTATTCACTTTCAAGATACAGATTTTCAACTATATATTTTTATTTTATTTCAAATATACAATCTCAAGGTATAATTTATAATTTTTCCAATTACTGACAAGCCACAGCACTCATTGAAGAGAATGTTTCTACTCCAATAGAATAAAATCAGGACAAACTTTATGAATGTTATGCTAAAGATTTTATGAAAACATCACATTTATAAAACTGTGTATAAAAAGAAAATTTGACCAACAGTAGAAGATTCTTCATGAAAAATAAAGCATGAGAGAGGGGGATAGTGGGACATGGGTACTTTCAAGGGGGAAATGGAAAAATGGGGGGGACTTAGCTGGTGCGGTTGAAGGGAGGGAAATACAGGGGACAGGGAGGAAGGGCAGATAAAATTCTGATGACAGCTGAAGAAGACATATGGCAATCTCTTACAAGCTTACTTAAAAATACATATATGCTATAAATTTGTGTGTGTAAGTATAGCTGAAGGTTACTAATCCAAATCCCAGAGCCAGGCAAGGGAAACATACCTTCTAGTTGTTGATCACAATTGTCCAAGTGACTCTTAATACAGGCTATCGCCACAGCCCTGGATTGCCTCCCAGGGCTTGAAGATACATATTCTTTTACTAAAGACACCGTACATTTCTGACAGAGGACTTGGAGAAACTGAGCTGGCACTGACCTGGAAGCCTCCTCCCTGAAGTTTAGCGTTCATAGTATCCGAAAGTGCTGTGCAAGTTGCGAAGGGAGAAACCAATCTGTGGTCGTTCTCCACTGTAAAACCTACAAATCACAATGACAGGTCCAGAAAAAATAGCTCTGGGTGCAATCGTGGCACGTTTATCTTGGGGATAGCCAGAAACTGTCTATTTGGATTGAAGCCTTGCTCAGTAGGAGGGAGTCCATGCCTGGTACTGTAAACATAGCCAAATACCCATGGCTGGAGAGGTCACAGACTCTAGAGGAGAACCTACTAATGCCATGCTCCTAAACCAAAGCAACTTCTTATTGTATTCTAAATACTTACCGCTGCATTCACAGATAAATGTAGTTTTCATCACATGTCAAAGAAGCTGCTTTTCGCAACAGATGGCAACTGTTACAAAGTTCCATAACTGGTCAAAGTGCAGAGAGTAACAAAAGTGTGTTTTCCCAAAGTTGAACCACCTCCAAGGCACAATTGAAACACCTAGCACGTAACTCATCCAAGGCTCAGAACATAGCAGAAGGGGTTACGGAAAGATTGTGAGAGCCAGAGGCCCAAGACACCTGTAGCTGGGGAGTGTATTTTTGACTTGACAAGGAAGCTGGCCTCATGAAATCTCAACAATATGGCTGCATAAACACGACCTGCATAATGACACTAGTTGACATACCAATGCTAATGGGTGAAATTTTCACAAGGTCTCCCCTCTAGATGAAGAGCTAGAGGCACTCAATGGATGCTGAGAGGGAGAATCTTCTTATTTCAGGGACAAACTCTCTGATGGGTTATTCAATCCCAGTTGGTTAACCATAAGCATATGTAGTGCTGAGAAGCACTAAATGGACCATATAT
>NW_008332592.1:1342982-1368336 GCF_000622305.1 Nannospalax galili
TGTGAAATTATCAAAAATTAAAAATAAATGATATATTAATGTAATTTACAATATTGACAAATTAAGGCTCAAAAAACAAATATTGTAAAAAAACTACATAATTCTACATATATTTTGATACTCTGTCTTGGTAAACTATGAATAAATTCTACTTTAGTTTATCTGATAGTAGTTTCTCACTGTAAAATTATGGCAGTTATCATATTTAACAGTTAAACCATAAAATATTCCCATTAAAATGAAGACCAGGCACTAAGAGGCTGGAGAAATGGCTCAACAGTTAAGAACATTTGCTGCTTTTACAGAAAACTGGGGTTTGCTTTCAAGCATCCACATGAAGGCTCACAGCTCTGATTCAGTCTTCTGGCCTCTGCAGGGACACACATGTGGGGTCCTTACATATATGCAGACAAACATTCATAGATATAAAACAAAGATAGAATATTAAAAAAAAAAAAACAGAATGCATGCTTTTCCTCCCAGAATTCCAGAATATAGGAAAATAAGATGGAAAGATTAAGAGTTCCAGGAGAGTCTGGGCTGCTTAGGTGCTTTGGGATAAACCTGGGCTCTTAGAAGATTTTATATCACAGAAGAGAGAAATTAATGAAACCAAAACAGCAAAAGTAAAAACCCACAAGAACAAAACATGATTCCTGTGGATCTTCCAGTAAATCCAAAAATATTTTACATAGAGAAAATGAGTGTCTTTGTTCATTCATAATAATGATGACTTTCCAGAGAATCAAAGAAAGTTAATGAATAAAGTATCATATTAAGAGTTTCTTGAAAAATGGCAAAGCACATTGATGAATGTATAAACAGTGAAACCTCTCATGTCCATGTGAGCACCGTGACATAAACTGCTGCACTCACACACAACCATAAATAAATAAAAATAATTTAAAACAAACAAATAAATAAATAAATAAATAAGTTAAATAAGAAAGCAATGGCTTAGGTTAAGAGTACACACTGTTCTCCCAGTTCCCAGCACAAACTTTAGGTGGATCATACCCACATGTAACTCCAGCTCAGGGGTTCTAATGTATTCTTCTGGCCTCCCCAGGCACCAGCACATATGTCTTATACCCCTCCAGAGACATACAAACACATACACACAATTAAAAATAAATCTTTAAAAATAGAGATCAGTGGCATTAATGATACAAAATAGCAAACCGGTGTTGATGGATACTTCAAACCTATAATCCCAGTACACTTGGGGGTAAATTTGGGGTATGAGTATGAAAATAAAAATTTAATACTAAACATTAGCAGGAATATTTCTAAAGCAAAAACTAAACCTGAAAATGTGAAAGAACATAATTACAGACATCAGGGAAAATTAAATTGCATGTAGAGGTATGTCTTATCTTTGAGATGCAATGTATCATTTTTTCCACAAAATTCATCTACAAATTCAATGCCATAAAAATTCCTTGGACCAGTGAGATGGTCTCTGCATTGTCTTTCCTGAATGAAAAGGGAATCCCTTCAGGGACATTTCCAGTTTAAGCTCTCTCATTTCAAATGGATTTCCATTTTCCGAAGATAGCTGGGTCCTGCCCTCAGGATGGTTTTCCTAGTATCCCAGTATGGCAGGAAGGAGATTTGATTCTTTTTAATGCTACCGATCTATTTTACAGCAGCTTTCCTGAGAAAGTACCAGTCTGGCCTGAAACCTTAAACTCCCTCCGTTCCCCACCTAAGGACACATTTTCATATCTTTCTGCTCTACTTGTTGCTCTCTCCCACTGTAGACCTTGATCAGAGCAGTGAGGATTAGCCACATCGCAGCCTGAATGCTATCATGTTTTGAGATTTCCTCTGTCAACCAAATTATTTCATTCCTTTTGGATTCAGTCCTAGTCAAGTTCTCAGGACAGGAACATAATGCAGCCAGATTCTATGCTTGAGGTAGCTGGTCACCTGGTATGTGCAGTCAGGAAGCAGAGGGTGATGAATTCCAATGCTCAGTATTTTTATTCTATGAAATGGTCCCATCAACATTTAGAGTGTCTCCCAGCCCCAATTAATCTAATCTAGAAACTTCTTTGCAGACATGCACAGAGGTTTGTTTCATAGGTGAGTCTAGATCCCGTTAAGTGGACAGTCTTAACCATCAGAATAGGCAATTATGTGGTAATATTGAAAGAGTATCACTTTGGATGAGTTTGAGTTAATGTTTATAGTGTTGGGCTCCATTCTACGAAAGTCAATCTCCCAGCATTCAAGCATTTCGAATGGTTTAAAGACCCAAGTACAGTAAAATACAAAACTGGCTGATGTATTCAAGTCTGTTAAAAATGCTTTCTCCCTGGGTTTGGTCCTCATCGAGTTCTATCACAGCCATTCTATTTAAAATTGTAAGCACCTCCACTTCTATCCACTTCTCCAATGTGGACGTTAAAGGATAAACTTAACAATTTTGGCCATTTCTGCAGTATACATGCTTATAAAATTATTGAATATATAATTGCAATTTTTTATTCCTCTCTTAAGAGATACTAGGTACCATCACACTCCATTCTTCCAACAATGTTTTGCCTACTAACCTTTTCAGTCTTTTTATTTACTTATTTATTTTCCTCCAGATATATCTATTCATCCATGACTCACTTTATCATAAAAAATTTGGCCAGTATTTTTTATTAATTTTAAAAGAATAAAGTGATATATCATTGTTCCAAAATTAGGTAAGATGTGATGGCCATTATATTTAAACTCATTCCAAGTTGGTGGGAGAGAAAGTGTTCATTCTCGCTGCAACCATTTGGTGAACAAGCATTTGACACCCTCTATTATGTATAAGTGTGTTTGAACAGATCAAAGGAATAGCGGGATAAATCTTCACAATATCTGGAATATCTTTTGAACTTTGTTTCATTGCAAGTCATGATATATAATATAATTAGATTACTATGAAAGTCTGATGAAACATATTTTAGCTACGACAGAATTGTTTTCAAACAATACTGTTGACGTGGGCCTCTCCATGCTACTTTCCCACTGTAACGTTTTGATTCCAAAGTAAATTATTCAGCAATGAATATTCACGAAGGATTTCATGAGCCACTCATTTTCACACAAAACCAATGATCAAAGCTATATTTTCATCAATTAGATCAGCAAATTTTATGTTAATTTAGATTAAAAATCAGAATCAAAGAATTTCAGAAGGCACATGAAAATTGGCAGGAACCTGCAATTGATTTTCTAAACAAAGGTACAATTCTCCCTTGTCAGAGCAAGCCAATTTACAGCCCACTTCAGATACGTGACAATTTTCCTGTCTCTCATTAACCGAACTTTCTTGTTTCTTTGTTTTATGAGTTTGTTATATATTCTGGATGTTAATCCTCTGTCAGATGTGTTGCTGGTGAAGATTTTCTCCCATTCTGAGGGTTTTCTTGTCACTTCCTTTGGTGCTTCTTTTGATGTACAGAAACTTTTCAGTTCAGGGAACAAGTTCAAAACTCTTAGAACAAACTTTGAAAAAAATCGACGACGGAGTAGGCACCAAGTTCTTTAATAAGAACCCAAGGCCTGCAATGACTCTCACTCTGTGACAGAGGATTTCTGAACCTCACTTCCTGTTTTACTCCTCAAAGTCATGAAAATAGTGCTTGTATTGCTTCACATCAATGTAGTTCATTCAGAGAAATATCTATGAACTCATACACTAGACATTTATTACCCATCACTATCATCTTTATGTATTTTGATTGGCATACGGTTGTATATAGTCATGGGTAATGTATGAAACTCTGATATTCGTACACAGTGCAAGGAGTAACTGGCATATCTATCACCTCAATTGTTTAAATTTTCTTGGGTTACTAATATTTAAAATCCTCCCTACTTGACCTTTTGAGATATACAATTAATTGCTGTCAACCATAGTTATATCTGTTATAGAATTTGGGGGCTAAGCTTTCTGTCCAGACTACACTTCTTTATACACTAAATATGCTGTCCTGTGAATTAACATAATAGTTACTATACCTTGGCTGGATTATCTCATCTATGCATTAGTATGAAAGGGTGTGTGCCATCATAAGGCACTTGAGATGAGCATCGTTTTCTGTATTTGTGTGCTGTTGTCCTTACTCAGTAGCTCTCTGAAAGCTACTGTGTCTGCACTATTTTTCTGTAGCACTTTCTCATGTTAGTGATTTTTAGATAAAGCAAATACAATGATCCATTACAGTTTATCATGATTAGGATTTGAAAACAGGCAGTCTGCCGGGGCAGGTGAGGGGACCCAGCAGGTAAAGAGGCTTGCTACCAAGTCTGAAGATCTGAATTGGATTCCCAGGACCCACATGGAAGGAGACAATGAATTCCAGCAATCAGCCCCCTGTCCTCCATATGTGCTGTGGCATGTCCATATGTCCCTCCCCCCAATAAAAATTCAATGTAATGAAAACTATTTTTAAAGACATTTAAATAAAGTACACAATTTTGGCCTTTCCCCTATGTATGTTAAATTATTAGGACTCATAATGACTTCTAAACAGTACAAGCAACATGACTTGAGAAAGCAGAGTTATGAAGTCATGCTAAACACTGACGGAACTTTTGTCCTTTCCTTCTGTTTCTGTACATGCTACATGCTGATCTGCTGTAAAGAATTTTAAGACTGGTTTGAGTATGAGGCAAACTTTTTCAGTCTTAGAAAACAGGAAGCGTAGGAAATACATAAAGAACCCTCCCCTTCAATACTCTAACTTGTTGCATTTTGTTGTGACACAGAGACAAAGCCTAAACGTGCCATGGTAATAGTGTGGGAAGATCTAATACTGTTACAGGCAAAGCCTGGACCTTGGTAGCTAGGCTTGACTACACATCCACAACATGTCAATTAAATAGACAAGAATGAAAAACAAAACAACAAAAAGGAGAGATTTATTCATTATGACCACATTGGGAAGAAGAAAGTCAAGTGCCATCTGTAGAGTCCTGACATAAGGTTTAGGGTTAAACGGAGCATTTACAGATATGTGTAACCAAGACGCTCTAGTCAAGGTTTGATCCCATCCATCACTGACCATCCTTATCTTCTTGTCTTGGATGGAATATTCTTTAATCTGACAAACTGTAACATCTGTGTGAATTCTCTTCCAGGAAGACCAGCCTATACAAGGGCCTCAGCTTTTTCCTTTGCTCAACATGAAACACCTGGAAAAACTTCATTTCTTGGGGATTATTACTTCAATAGTCTAATGGTCAAAGAGAGAGGAACAAATTACCTTCAGAATATCTTCAATTCAGTAGTCAGGACAGTTTTGTTTATCCATTACTAGAGTCAAGTAACATTGAGACAGGTTCAAGTTCCATTACTACCAGAGGGGAAATGTGTCAGTTAGCTTGTCCTTATTCGCCTGAGTCCTAAGAAAGTTCATGTTTAAGGAAGATAGGAATGCCATATCCTGAACTAAATTCAATATCAAACTGGACCTTCTCTCATCAAAAATTTTTAAAAATGTTCACAGCAAAATATTCAGAACTTTAAGGGCATTATAGAATAAAATCAATATTCTTTAATGGAAAATGTCAAAGTCCAGAATCTTTATAATGATCACACACAAAACCCAATATATAATCAGAATTGCTGTATGATATATTATCAAAGAAAAGAACCACTCAGTTATCCAGAAAATAGGGTTCTAAAAGTATTTTGAAATGCATAAACACATGTTTAAAGATGTGAGACTATCAGAATAGCAGGCATGAATACGCAGGTAATCCCAGCAGAGAGACGGTGAATAGGAGAAAAGAAGAAAAGGTAATTATTAGACCTGAAATGAGAAATTAGTAACTACTCTTATCAATACTAAAGCTGCAAGAGAGACAACTTAGAAATATGAGGCAGATCAATAGAGTGAGGAAAAAGGATTACAAACGGAATTAAGAGAGCCGTGGTGATCTTGGATAGTAGCAACGAGACCAGCATGCATAATTGGGGTCCAGCAGTGAAGGCTACATAGAATGGAGGAGGAAAGTTGGAAAATTTAATGGATAAAAATTTTTTAGTATTGGTGAAAGTATAAGGAACCATTAAAAAGCCCGCTAGTAGGATGACTTCAGACATACCCTGATGCACCTTAATGAATCGTAGAAACACAGAGAAACATAGACATAGTATTCAGTTGAGGCCAAGTATACAAGTGATGTCTGGTTTGTATTAGCAATGACCAGAGGAATGCAATGAAATGCCAATAAAACCCAAAAGCACAAGCAGGCCTTGGGGTGAATGAAAAGGAATTTTGTGTTTTAAAATGCAGAGAAACTGTTATCAGTGCATCGGTAGCATAAAAAATTTAAATGAAATTCTTTAAGGAAAATATACCAGTTGGAAGCTTATATTTTAGAGAAGAAGCAATCAGCAATAGTGCTGGATGCATGTACAAACATGAGAGATAGTCAGTCCCCAGCATTTAAAGGAAAAAGAGCATTGAGAGCAAATTAACTACATTTTATAAGATTTCATATTGATTTTTGCACATCATATAAATACAACAATGCTAGCTAATTCTGAGTAGGTAGTTCTACTGATGTCTAATTATTAAAGAGTTCATGAAGGGGCAATATACTGTTCTGAAGTCAATAATACCTTGTTATTTGTCATTGCATAAAATCCCTAGAACACTAACTAACAACAAGTTGTGACTGTTTTCTACCACAGGACATTTGAAAGTATGAGAAGCAGTCTGACTTGTCATTGCAGGAAGAGTGTTCCTGCCATATAGAGCATACAGGCCAAGGCTCAAGGTACTGCGGTACACAGGGCAGGACCACACAGCAGACTTTCCCAGGCTTACATGGAACCATTGGCTGTGCTGGAAAACGCTACCTTACAGCAAGTATTTGAGAAATTAAGGTTATATGCCCAAATATCCAGAAAGGAATTTCAGTTAGCATATGCACTCTGTCAGCCATTGCCCCAAACAGCGATAAAGGAAGAAAGAAAACTTTGCAACTAGAAACAAATAGTAAGTCCTTAGACTTAAACCTCACTACATAATTATATTAATGCAATGTATGGACACTCCATTTAATAACTAGAGAATATCAATTGAGATAAAAGTATTTTATTTAGAAGGCATATGAGACTAACAGAATCAGGAAGGGGAAATGGACAAGCTGTGGGGTAAGAACAATTATTGGGCCTGATATTAGAAGCTCACTATAAATAAATTAATTTTAAACAAATATAAAATGATGAAAGATACAAACAGAACATAATGAATTTGAAACTATACAAGTCCTTTCACTTCCTTCACTGGATTTATTCCAAGATATTTTATTTTTGAGGTGATTTTTGAGTGGTATTGTTTCCATGGTTTCTTTCTCATTTTGTGTGTTTTGGGTATATAGAAACACTAACATCTGCTTTAACCTTGCATCTTCCTGCTTCACTGAATATGTTTATCACTGCTAGGAGGTCTATGGTAGAGCCTTTACAGTCTTTTATGTATAGAATCATATCATCTGAAAATGAGAATATTTCGTCCTTTTCCTTTCCAATTTATATTCCTTTTATCTCTTTGAAGAAATAAATTTTAAAAGCTACCAGAAGGTGGAAAGACCTCTCATGTTCATGGATCGATAGGATCAATATTGTGAAAATCTTCCTCCTACCAAGAATAATCTACAGATGAAATGCAATCCCCATTAAATTTCAATGCAGTTTTTATCAGAAACTGAAAAATAATCTGAAATTCAATATAGAAACACAAAACACCAGTATAGCCAAAAAGTCCCAAATATTAAAAGAACTGGAGGCGTCACCACCCCTGATTTCAAATTAGACTACAGAGCTATAGTAATAAAAACAGCCAGGTACTTCCACACTGATCAATGTAATAGAACTGAGGACTCAGATTTAAGTCAGTGTACTTAACTGTTTTGACAATGAGGCCAAATATACACAAATTAGATAGCTACATGTAGAAAAAGAAACTAGATCCTTATCTCTCACCCTACACAAATCTCAAAACTCCAGATAGATCAGGGACCTCAACACAAGGCCAGATACCCAGAATCTGATAGGAAAGACGGTAAGGAATACATTGGAACTTATGGACACAGGAAGGGACTCTCTGAACAGGACCCTGATAGCATAGACATTAAGACCAACAACGGACTAATGGACCTCATGGATATTGGAAATGAAAATGCTGTTAATTAAATAAATAATCATACTGAATAGCAGCACCGATAGACTTGACCAGGCAGAGAAATGATAACAACAGTAAAATTATTGCTGAAAATATCCCAAATGTAATAAAAGAGATGAACATCCCAAACAAGGACATTTCAAATCCCAGGCTGCACTATTAGAGAATTTCTCCAGAACCTATTGCAATCGGGTTGTCAGATGTACAATACAAAGAAACAATGTTAAAAGTTAAGGGCTCTGGAGATGGTTCAGTGAGTAGAGCATTTGCCATACAAGCAAAAGGACCCGAGTTTGGACCCCCAGCAAAACATTTTAGGAAATGGCTATTTGTACTTCTAATCACAGGTCTGGTAGAGGGCAGAGACAAGAGGATCACCAGGGCTTGCTGGTCACCCAGACTAACCAAATATTGACAAGCTCCATTATGCTCACTGAAAGATCTTATCTCAAAGGATAACATGGAGAATTATAGAGCAGGACACTGAACATACTTCTATGGCTTCTGCACACACCACACAGACAGACAGACAGACACACACACACACACACACACACATACTACATACCACACATACCACATACATCTCAAAATTTGTACAGGAAAAATACCAACTTAGCTGCAAAGGTAGAAATTTCAAAATAATATGAGATCTCTCACCAGTAACCATGGAATTCAAGAAGGAATGGAACAGAATACTTCCAGTCTTTTAGGTAAACAACCACAAACCAAATTTGCATAATCAAGCAAAATTGTCTTAGAAGTGGCTGAGCTTGAACATTCCAAGACAATTGTGAACTAAGGCAGTTCATGACTACCAAGTCAACACTGAATAAGTTACTGCACAAAAAACTGTATGCAAAAGAAGGGGCACAACCAGAATCATGGGAGGACACAAGACTTAATTTCATGAAAAGAGTTGATGAACAAAGGAAAGCTAGGTAGAAATGTGTCATATCGAATTCAGTAAGTTAGAAAACCTCCAACACTAATAAGAGAGAAAGAAAAGACAAAAAGAGATGGTTTGCATACTGATTTTAAATTCTACATCCAACTATCTATTGCCTCAAAGAAGCACACATCACTGATGATACCCAAAGACTGAGGGCCAAAGGACTGAAGTCAATTTTTTAAGTAAAAGGAAGCCGAAGACAGGGTGGCACAGTTGTTATGTAATCTAATAAAGTGGACTTCAAACCAAAACAGCAAAGAGATAAGGAAGCTCCCTACAAAGACAAGGGAGGAATTCATTAAGAAGATGAAACAATTCTAAATTTCATAAACTAAATGTTGGAGCCCCAATTTCATTAAACCAGCACAAATGGACATAAAAATTCAGTTAGGCAAAGGTCCTGCTTGAGCATGTCTGACTTTACTTAGAAACATGAATGAGATGTTTCCTCTGGAAGCCCTTGTCAAGAAACTCCAGTGGACTCTCATATGAACATTTGAAATTTGCCCTGTTCTGACTTTTTTCTAGTTCCCTGTCTAGAACTTGTAATGCTAACTACTCTTGCCTTTACTTCTCCTTCACATCTCCTATTCAGGATTCAAGGACTTTCTTTTCCCCCTAGAGATAAGAGTTATGCAATTTGGGAGTCTTTTAGATAAACCCACTGAAGGGGTTCCTCCTCACCCTGCATCCCCCCTGTTCAGCATGGAAGAAGCCAGAGCAGTCTGTGTCCCGATTCCCTATTGGCAACTTGGGTAACCTGTTCAGAGGATGGCATGATAAGAATAGGAGGTAGGAATTCTCTAGGCAGTTAGGGTAAAAAGGCCCTAAAGAAAAGCATGCAGTTTCTTTGCTAAAACTCACAATACCTTTGGGCCTCTTAGCCTCATACTCCATTCCAAAGGCCAAAAATGTCGAAAGTTATTTGGGAGCTTTTATCTAATCCTTAAAAGATTTTAGGGTTACCTCTTTAGAACAGGGAATGTTAGAGTAGCCAAAAGCCCCATAAAATAGTAAATCAATCAAAGAAGAAGAAATAGATGAAGTTATTAGAAAAAAGTGATGGGGAGATATGGAAGGAGTTGGAGGGGAAGGAGTGGGCATGGGTTTGATCAAAACACCTTATATTCATGTATGAAATTCTCAATAAATTATTTATTTAAAAAAAAAACACCAGAGAGAGAGCCTATGGAGAATGAAACCAATGCATGTCCCTGAGGGCGTGGTTCAAGCACCTGGACCCAGCTGTGCCTGAAATCAGTTACATGGACAAATAAATTCTTTTTGCCTTAAATTCAGATAATCAAGTCATAACAGTGAGTGACTTCATCCCACTGTCATCTTCAGATAGATATCCAAAGTATAACTCAACAACAGAACTTCCAAGGTAAACCACACCGTAACTCAAATGGATTTAACAGAATTTGCCATTGAAAAGATGTGGAATATACATTAGTCTAAGTTTCCCAAAGGTAGTTTCTAAAATGGATCACACTAGGCCAATTCATAACAAATGAAAAAGACAAAACAATTTATTGTATCTTATAAGGTCTTATAAGATAATAAAACTAGAAGTCAAGCCTGAGAAACTACACATGGTACACAAATACCTGGAGAATGACTAATACACTCTTGAATGAACAGTAGATTATGAAATAAATCAGACAAGCTGAATTATAATACACATTCAAAAGATCATACAACCACGTAAAAGTTTGTGTCATTCCGGGGATATAAGCATGGCTCAACATTCTTAGTCAAAAAATGTAACACAAGATATAGGTGCAGGAAAGTACTTTCTAAATCAGACATTGGTTGCTCAGGAATTAAGGTCAACAATGAATAAGAGGTACCTCATTAATGTAAAAAGCTTCTGCACAGCAAAAGAAACAACCAAAAAAGTGAAGAGAAAACTCACAGAGTGGGGAAAAATCTTCACCAGCGACACATCTGACAGAGGTTTAATGTCCAGAATATATAAATGAACTCAAAAAACAAAGAATCAAGGAAACAAATGATCCAGTTAAAAGGTGGGCTATGGATCTGAACAGGGAGTTTTCAAAATCAGAAATAAAGATGACTAAGAAATACATTAAAAAGTGTTCAACATCGTTAGTAACTAGGGAAATGCAAATCTAAACCTGTTTATGATTTCATCTTACCCCAGTCAGACTGGCTAAGATCAAGAAAAAAATAATACCAAATGCTGGAGAGGATGTGGGGGAAGGGGAATGCTCATTTATTTCCAGTGAGATTGCAAACTTGTGCAACCACTATGGAAAGCAGTGTGAAGAACACTTAAAAAACTAAAAATGAACCTACCATATGATCTGGTTATACCACTCTTTGGCATATACTCAAAAGACTCATCCTACTGTAGAGATACTTGTATATTCATGTTTGTTGCTACAATAGCTAAGCAATGGAAGCAACCTAAGTCTTCCTCTTATGACTAGTGGTTAATGAAAATATAATACATTTACACAGTGGAGTTCCTCTCAACAATAAAGAAGGACGGAATTGTGAAATTTGCAGGTAAATGGATGGAACTAGAAGCTATTATACTAAGTGAAGTAACACAGACTCAGAAAAACAATGTATATTTCTCCCTCATTTGTGAATCTTAGCACCAAATCCTTATATGTGAGGATATATCCTGATGTAACTGCAGGAACCAGGAAAATGGAAAGAAATCATGGAAGTAAAGGAAAAGAAGGAGTTTGAGAGACAGAAATAGTAGAAGACAGGTGTTACCAAGGGGGAAATGGGTAAAATGGTATTTAACGGGGGGGGGAAGAGGAGGGCTACACATGCAATCAGGGAGTAAAGGGGAAGAAAGTGCTCAAAAGAGGGGAATCATAGGAGACAGACATCATCAAGGGTGCTATGGGGAAAAGGTTTACTTTAACTGAGGAGTCCAGAAGGAGAATTAGACTAGGAGAAGAAGAGAGATAGATAATGCTTAGCTGGTGTGAAAAAAAAAGAGGAAGATGTATTAGTTCAAAGCCTACTAAAAAATTACACATATAATATCTCTCTCTGAGTCCATGCATATAGCTGAAGAATCTATAACTACAAATAGTGCCAGACAGGAGAAACGTCCTTTCGAGTTTGTTGACTACGATAGTCCAAGAGACTCTCAAAATTATAAACTATTGCCACAGCCCTTGATTGCCTCCCAGAACTTGAAGCAAGACCTATTACTGAAAACAGGACATATTTCAGACACAGGACTTGTAGCAATGGATTTGAAACTGGTCTGGAAGCACCTCCCTGAGGCTAGCTCCCATAGTTTTGGAGGACACCATGCAAACTGCTAAGGGAGACTATCAATCAATGGTTCAGTCCCAGCTATAAGGTCTAATAACCACAACAATGACCAGCACTGCAAATGATTTTGGTGTAATGGTGGCACTTTCATCTTGGGGGTAATCAACAGCTGCCTAATTGGACTTAAAGCTCACTCAATGTGAGGGAACTTATGTGTGGTACTGTAAACATAACCAAATACACAAGACTGGAGAGGTAATAGGTTTTAGAGAAAATCCTAAAGCTGACACATTCCTACACAAATATAATTTCTTACTATATGCTGAATGTGAATCTTTGTATTTACAGACAAGTATGCCAGCCACCACTCATCAAAGAAGCCTCTTTTGCCACAGACAGATAATTACAGAGTTCCACAACTAGTTCCTCACAGATAATAAGTGTCTGTGAGATACCCAACCCTAAGGGACACATCTACAATGGAACCCTTATACCTAAGGCTCACAAGACATAAAGGAACAAGGAGTAGAGAGAATACAAATGCATCTCTCACCATTAATTAATGACAGTCCCTCATGCAACAGAGGGTAGTGAACAGAAAAGGACACAGATGGCTAAAGTGTAGAGAATAAGAGTCAGCAGAGTTTGGGTCCCTGGACAGGACTACTATGTTAAATGCCACCCACTTAGGACTCAAGGAAATATTGTGAAAGAGGGAATGGAAAGATTTTAAGAGCCAGGGAAGGAGGTGCATGACTATACAAAAGGCTTCTGAGACCCTGTTCATATGAACCTACAGCAATGAACCGACAGCATACACAAGTCCGGTGCAAATTCAAAAACCCAACATAGAACTGGGGAAATGGGCAGCAGGCCCCAATCTTAGCTGAACAACTTTTGGCAGCTGATTACTGCTGTGTGAGGGAGAGCTGATCTTCTTTAAGGAAGAAACTCTAGATAGGCTGACCAGACCCCAATAGACGAGCTTGCACTGAAGAACATCTGGGTACAATTTGACTTGATAGACCTTAACATATATGAAAGAATGCATGAAATCCAGTGGGGCAGTCTATGATAGGGTCCATTTGTGGGAGAGTGTATGAAGATGATTATGTTGTTTTGTACAAAGTGTGCAAAAAAATCCATTAAAAAGAACTTGGAAAGTAAAATAAAATGTAATACAGCACATAATTCTACTTACAGAATCACATCTTCTCAATAGATACAGAATGCCTTTGATAAAATTTAACATCTCTTCATTATTTAAAAAAAAACAAACAAAAGAAACCTTGAAGAAATGAAGGCTCGAATAGTTAAAGGCTAAATATGACAAACCTATGAATGGGGTGCTCTGTGATCAGATGTAGCTTTGGTAGAGGTGTCTAGGGATCCAGATTGTTTAGGAGAAGGTGAGCAAAATGCTGCCTGTCTGGAAAAGAAAAAAGATTGAAATGCAAAGAGACAGAGGCTTCCTTTATTACGCAGAAGCGGAAGAGCTACCATGGGAGGAGGCCCCAGAATTGGGACTATGCTCAGACCTGTCCTTTACCTGGTCCCGGAGTAATATCTTGGACCCTCCCCATATTTTCTGATTTGTCCCCTTAAACAGAAGAGGGGGCGCTGATAGACCCCTAGCCTCATTTAGTCAGATGTCCAGGGTGTCGGGTCTGAGCCCATCTCTGCATGTCAGTTGATGGGCCCTATTTTGCTACAAACCAAAGCCTTCATGTAGGAGTTAAGAATAAAATCTACCAAGCTTTTGTCCTTCATTGTGTCATGTACCTGTAACCTCTTTCCCTAACCATCTTCTTGTTGGATCCTTATCTACCTTCCTTCCCCTTCCTTGCCTACAGACACATTATGCGCAATTGGGAAGAGTTGAAAGGATCGCCTCTAAAATTGGAAATGGCACAAGGATGGCCAGTGTCTTTTGCTCCTATTCAATGGAGTGCTCAGTTTTATGTAGGGCAATAACAAGAAGGAAAAAAGTTATACAAATAGGGCCACTAAAATTCAAGTTTCCCTATTTATGACAAGATGATCTTATTTCTTAAAAAATCCTGACAATTCCATCGAACACCCTTAGAAGCCATAAACAATTTCAGCAAACTAGCAACATACAAAATTGGCTTTCAAAAACAGTACTTTTCTATACATCGAAAATGATCTTGTGAAGAAAGCAATTGGAAAAAATCTCATTTATAGTAGCCTCAATAAATAAAGAAATAAAAATTTCACGAGCAAACCTAATGGAGAGGTTGAAGAGCAATACAGTGAAAGCCCTAAGACATAGAAGAGCAAAATCTGAGAAAGAATAGAACCGAAGAAACTTCCGTGCTCAAGGACTGGCCAAATCAGTATTGTAGAAATGGCTGTTCTACAATATGTGATCCATAGAATCAAAGCTACTCCTATCTAAAATCAAATGATGTTTTTCTCAGTACCAGAAAAGTATTAACATTCACATGAATGTACAAAGACTCCCAGCTAGTGAAGAAATCCTAGGAAAAAAGAGCAGTGCTGGAGCTATCACAACACCTAATCTCAAATTATAGCACAGAGCCATCACGATAAGCACAGCATGGCACTAAACTAGTGAAGAAATCCTAGGAAAAAAGAGCAGTGCTGGAGCTATCACAACACTTAATCTCAAATTATAGCACAGAGCCATCACGATAAGCACAGCATGGCACTAAGTCAAATCACACACTTCTACCAATGGAATGGGGAGGAAGACCCTGAAATAAGTCTGCATTTCTACAGCCACACATTTTTCAATGAAGGCGACAACAACATGCATTGGACAGAAACCACTTCAGCAAATGATGCTGGGAATCCAGATACCCACATGTAGAAGAATGACACTAGATCTATATGCCTCACCCTGCCCCAAAACAAAACAAAACAAAACAAAAACAGATCAAACTAGATTAAGAATCCAATCTGGGAACTAACATCTGAAACTCTAGAGAAAAACAGGAAAAACAGTAAGAAATAGGAATAGGTAAGAAATTCTTGGAAAAGAACTTCTGTGGAATGAAAATAAACCAAAGAACTGATAAATGGGATTACGTGAAATTTTTCAAAGAGCTTTTACACAGCACAGGAAACAGCCTGCAGACTACACAATGGAGAAAAGGGCTTCCCATCTCTGTGTCAGATGGGAGCAATGTGTGGAGTATCCAAGGAACTGTTACAGTAAAACATCAAAACCTCCGATGATAAACATTTGTCAAGAGAAGAAATAGAAACGGCTAATAAATATTTGAAAAAAAGTGCTTAATATGTAGATGTCAGTGAATCACTATTTAAACCTCTTTGAGATTCTATCTCACCAAATCAGAATGGTTACCATGAAGAAAACAAGCAACAAATTCTAGGGAGAATATAAGGAAGGTAGAGAGAGCACTTACACATGGTGAGTGGGAATGTGATTCAGCAACTGTGGAATTCAGAATTCAGTGTGGTGGCTTCTCAAAAAAAGAAAAAAAGAAAAAACAAAACAATGCAGCTGCTACTGTATAGCACAACCATACTTCTCCTGGGTATGTACTGAAGGACTGTAAGTCAATATACAACTGAGATACCTGCAGCTCTATATTACAGCTGCACTGTCTATAATAGACAGGACACAGAATATCCTAGTAGCTCATCTATGGATGAAGGGATAAAGTAATCATGGTGTGTGTACAATGGAATTTGATATGGTCATAAGAAAAATGAATTCATGACATTTTCAGGAAAATAGATGGAACTGGGAATCATTATGTAAAATAAAATAAACCAGACAGAAAAATAACACAGATGGAACGTGTGTGTGTGGTGTGTATAAATGAACTAAATACGGATGCACCGGTTGTTTAGCATGTATTTTTCAATTTTGACCTTACTGTCTAATAGAGAAAGCCCTGTCTTCATGTGACTAATGAGCACTTGAATCTTCTCTCAAAAAAGGTATGCTTTGAGGGGCTGGAGAGATGGCTCAGTGGTTAAGAACACTGACTGTTCTTGCAGAAGACCAGGTTTGAGTCCCAGCACTCACTGGCCAGCTAACAACTGTCTATAACTCCAGTTCCAGGGGATCCGACAGCTTCTTCTGTCCTCTGCAGACATTGCATGACATGTGTGCACTTACCTACATGCAGGACACACATGCATACGTATAAAATAAAAGTAATAAATAAGGGCTGGAGACATGGCTCAGCAGTTAAGAACACTGGTTGTTCTTTCAGAAAATCCGGGTTCGAATCCCAGCACCCACATGACAGTAAACATTGTCTATAACTCCAGTTCCAGGGAGTCTGACAGCCTCTTCTGACCTCTGTGGGCATTGCATGACACAGGTGCACCTACCTACATGCAAGCAATACACACATACACGCAAAATAAAAATAATAAATAAAAATAAAAAATAAAAAAGGCATGTTTCAAGTATGAAATATATTTTGCTTATCAGAAGCTGTACTTGATTGTGAATGCTTATAACCAAAAGGAAATGTAAACTCTGTCATTATTTTGTCTATTGATTAGATACTGCATAATCATGTTTTTGATATATCAGGTAAATAAAATATTGTACATATTTCTTATGAACCCAACAGTAAAATTCAAACAATCCTGTTCCAGCTTGAAAACTAATCCAAACATATGGATAGCATTTTGCAAGAGAAAGTGTTCAGTCAAGCAAGAAGCACGAGAGAAAATCAATGCAATTTCTTACATTAAAATCACAGTATGTTACATCTACTTGAACATCTAATGTTAAAAAGACATACTGCGTATTAGTAAGAATGTGAACCAAGCGGAACTCTGCTTGTTGTATTGTGATATCAAGAAATGAAGATTAAATCCTCATTCCAAAAACCTGTTTAAGATGTGAGAAGAGAAAAATCAATAGTCAGGGGAAGTTTGGTGCAAGTCTTTTGACATTATAAAGGACATTGTAAAAATCAATCTTTTCCGGCTTTAAGGCACTGACCATAAATTTTGTAAATAAGTTAGCCTGACGATATTTATGGAATGAGATGTTTGAGAAGAACTGAGACTAGTTGCAAATAAACAAAACCAAGAAACAAGATTTGCCAACTGTGTATAGTAATATTAGAAAAAATATTTCTTATAACTGTTCACATAAATGCTGAGTCACTACTGAGTGATGCATGGTCTAAGGCTTTGTACTTTCTACACACTGAGTTCACATAGAAATCGTCACCTTGGAAATGAACCTTTAGCATCGCTGGAGGAAGCACGTCACTGGTGGTCTTGCCTGCTTTGAAGGCTTTGAGGGTTCACAGCCTTGCCTCCCTTCCAGCTTTGTTTGCTCTGCTTTCTGTTTGTCTTGAAGATGTAAACGATCAATTTTCTGCTCTTTTCTCCTCTGCCACCAGGCCTCCTCACCATCGTGGACTCTTATCCCTCTGGAACTCTAAGCCCAAATGAACTCTTCTTTCTATATGTTGCCTCAGTCATTGTGTTTTATCACAGCAACAAAAAAGTTAAAGATCCATAGCTTTTCATTTAAAATTATACTTGAGAAAGACTCAAAATATGAGCAATAAAGTCATAAGTACAGTTTTCTTCCTTTCACTTTGGTCTGTGTTTTATGTCTCCTGTGTGAGCCTAAGTGTGTCTGTACAAATGCACACACACAGACTTCAATGCCATTTTGGTTGCACAAGAAAATTCTCATTCATGATGCACACTCACATATTAGATTTATAAATAGCTGTTTATGAATTCATGTATCCCATATATTATTTATTTTATACATCACATTGACTATTAGTCCATCATATGCATGTCTAACAAAGCAGCCGTTTGGGTATATCAAACTAATGTTCAAATTCAATATCTCTAGTCATTATCTCTACACAATTGCTACATTTGTCTTCCAGTGCTCACTGCTCACTGGCATCATCTCTTGGAGCCTCCAGCTCACCTAGAAGTTGCTTTCACTTAGCCCAGGCTTGGTCTGAGTGGACACACTTTTTAAAACTCCCTTACTGTTTTTAATGTGCAGGCAGGATTGAGAGTCATTGGTTCAGATTAATCAGAGGTGATTTAAGAACAGGTCTTGAATCCTGGTAGAAAACTGAAAGTGATTCTTAAGAGAAATGTTTCTAGAAAACAAGTTGCTTGTTCCACAACTTCAAATACATGATGATTTTCTATTTCAAAGTCACCTAAATTACTTATTTCTCTTCATTAATCCATTTCCAGAGGGAAACATTTGTCTTCTAGCAAGACATTTATTGTAGAAATATCTGACCAGGGATTCACAAAACCAGCTCATAAATTTGGAAAAGAATCACATTTTTGGCAATCCTTACTGATTTTTCTGTATGTTTGTAAAAAATGGGTAGCTAGTCTGTCTTTTTCCTATCATGATTAATTAGAAGCAGAAACAGTGACAGAGAAGACAAGCAGGGCATAAAAGTGCCGTATTTTGCTTTCTCTTAGAAAAAAAAATGCTTCTGAATGATAAAAGCGAAGGCTGCAAGCCGTCCTTCCACAGTCATGATGTCCCTCCACCCTCAAAAGACTTGTGAGCTTAATTCAGGACTTTGGATGAGAGAGCGGATACCTGTGTTCCTGGATGCTGTAAGAATGCTCTCCTCTGTGGGTGGCCTTAGAAAACTGACAGGAAGGCAAAGGGGAGGGAACTACAGGGTCTTAGTCTTCACTCTAGCTGAGGAGAAAATAGTTAAAATTTCTGGGATAAAATTAAACGGCAAAAACAAAGCTGTTATCATTAATAAACAGTTCTCAAAAAGAAACACAAACAACCAATAAAATCTTTTAATATGTTAAATATCTTTTAACCATCAGGGAAATGCAAATTAAAACAGTCTTGAGATTTCAACTCACTCCAAACAGAATGGCTATTGTCAAGAAAATAAATGTTAAAAAATGGGAATGGGGATGTGGGGAATGAGAAATTCTTTCTCACTATTCGTGGGAGTCAAAACTGAAGCAGCCACTATACAAATCGCATAGTAGAAGGAGCCTCAAAAACTAAAAATAGCACTAGCATATGACCTCCTGGGGACATACCCAAAGCATTCTGTTCGCTACCACAAAAATATTACACATCTAGGTTTACTCTGCTCAATTCACAAGAGCGAGGAAATGGAATCTGTTTAGATGTGCATGGACAGATGAACTGTTAAAAAACACGTGGAATTTTAGCCAGCCAAAAATGAAATTTTCAAGAAAATAAATACATCTAGAAGTTATTATATTAAGCAAGGTAACTCAGACTCAGAATGACATACACATTGCTTTCAGTACTCACATATATCTGTAGACGTGGGAAGGAGTGTGAATATGCATCATGAAACAGGAAAAAGGATTGTGAGACAGGAAACAGCTTGGGAACAAGAGGAGGAGAAATAGAACCTGTGGGACAGGAAAGCTGAGAGGAGCCTGCTGGAGTGGACCCGCAACGGGAAAGATGTGTGGTGGGGACCGAAGGGGATCAAGAACAATTACATTTAGTAATGCCATAAATGAAACCTAATACTTTGTGTACTGATTTAAAATACAATTAGAAGGCAAATAAAATCTTAACAGAAGACAAAAAAGGAACTTGCTCATTATGTCAAGGAGAAGGGAAACGTAAGGAACAATAATATTTACATCATGACTTTAAAAAATACGGAAAGAAAAAAAGAATTCACATTGGTGATGAAAGTTTTAAATATCTTGGGAAAAAAATAAGACAAACAGATATAAGCAGTCTAGAAATGTTTAGTGCTATAAAATAAAAATGTTAATATGAATTCAATAGAACAATATCCTAAAATATATAATAAATTGAAGAAAGGTATGCCGGAGATATAACAAAACACATCAAGAACCAAAGCATAGTCTCATATACATGATGGAACATGAGCTGAGAAGAGATAGATAGATATCTAAAAAAGATTGGCAACCGTGTAAGGAAAATCATTTTTAGTTTTATTCACACTTGCTCTTTGTATCCCAGACTGGGCTCCAAATCATGGTGCTCATGCCTCAGCCTGTAATGGGCTGGGATCACTTGCAAGAGCCTATGAGCAGAGCAGGAGGGAGAATCTTCTGAACAGAAGCTACTAAAGTCTGCCAGCAGGATGTCCTCCCCCTTCATTAAAGGACCAATGCATGACAGTGATGTCTCCACACTCCTGAAAGTAACAGAGGGATCCAGTTACCACAGCCAGCAAGCAATTGTTCAATTAAGAAGCAAAATTCTCACCAACAAAAGAACTTGGACTAAAACTAAAACTAAAAAAACAAAAACGGAAATCCTACCATTGACATACAATAAAGAAAGAATAGAACAGCTCCATCTAAAAGTTTATATAGACTAAAAGAGGTGAGGCGCTGCGTACCTGTAAAGTCTGCATTTGGGAGACCGAGGCAGGAGGGTCACTGCTGGTTCAAGGCTACAGTGGACTAGATAGGCTGACATTGTCCCCAAAACAAAAAAATTCCCCCGAATTACACAGAGCTATGAAACTTCTAGAATGCAGAAAATGTTTTAGTTTATCTTATGAATACTGAAGCACAAAATGTAAATTTGGATTCTTTCAAATTCATTAACAAATGGAAGAGGCACCAGCAGCTACTGTCTGTGACAGAGTCCTGTTAAAAATTAAAATAAAAATAATCTTATAATCTTCTCAACTTTCTTTTATGACCTTAACACCTTAATTCATTATTTCAAAATCAGTTTTATGTTAAGAGCTTTTATATTAGGAAATTTAATATTAAGAAATACATATTTGATGATCAAAATTTGACAGTTTCTGTTTATATCAGGTAAAATGCTGTAGTGTGCCTATGAAAGCTGACCTTTGGTCTTGCCACTGCCCCTTGGGGAAGGATGACTCGGTGTTGTTGTCTAAAATCTGGATTGCTTGCATTCCTCATAATGAATATGCAATTTTAGTGTTTTGTCCCTTTATACAAAAAAGTACATATTTATAGAACTGTCCACATGTTTGGATGTTAAGGTTGTGTGTCCAAGGTCTGGGGGTTTAAAGTCTTGGGCCCTGTGGTGGCTCTGTGGTGAAACAAAACCGAGGAAACCTTTCTGAGGTGGGGACTGGTGGGAGGGCCTAAGGTGGTTAGTTCGGGACGTGAGACAGAGCTCTTATGGCCGTGGGTGGCTGTGGGAGGATGGTTATAAACGAACAGTCTGTGTCTGCTCCCCAACTTAAGGTGTGCTGCTCCCTTCCCCACATGCACCATCATCTAGGACATGCTCTTTGGAGTTTTAACCTCCCAAACTGTGAGGTCTTGGTCTACTTTCTAAAGTAAGCCTGGATCACGTATCCTATTATAGTGATTAAAAAGCAGAATAATCCAGTCTGGGGCTATAGTTTTTAATTGTAGACTTCCTGGACCATTTGATATCTTAGATGTCTCTATATTTTATACTGAGTAGCAGGAGTATATTTAAATGGATCTACATTAATTCCTCTATGAACTTTTTTTTTTTTTTTGGTCTTTTTGAGACAGGGTCTCCCTGTAGCCCCAGCTGGCCTGGATTCACTATGGAGACCAGGCTGGCCTCGAACTCACAGAGATGCTCCTGCCTCTGCATCCGGAGTGCTTGGATTAAAGGCGTGCCACTATAAACTTTTTAGCAATTCATTTATGGACCTTAATTGCAATGATAATGACTAATAATGTGTGCTTATTTCCTAGACATATTCCAATTATTTTGCATATAATTATGTATATTAAGAGGTGTGGCATCTGATCAATGTATTTGGAATGTACGTGTCTTCCTGGTGGCCTTTGATATAAAACTACTGGCAGATTCAAATTTATTGACAACTCAGAGATGTGACTATCGGTACATAACTTTGTAAAGCATGCCAGGTTATTTTCATTTTAGCACAGTCAACTTATCCAACCAATAAAGAAGAATTACAGGTGAGCATGTGATATCTCCCCTGCAGCCAAGCCAGGGGCTTCCGCTATACCCATGGGACCAGCCAAGGGGGTTCATGGGCATCTGCCTGACCAGTCAAGGGGTCCAACAGCATCCACTGGACAAGTGGTTGACCTGGCCAGATAATCCTTGTTAAGGAGATTATTTTGCTTCTTGTGTGTGTAGACCCATACCACCAGCCCCAGGCCTGGGCTTCTAAACTCTTGATAATTGCTATGAGCCAATCAAATGTTCTAAATATCCTGCCTCTCAGTTTTGTTGACAGGAACTGCATTTATTTTCTACAGTCACCATTGCAGAATGATCTCGAACCCAACGCTACTTTTCCTTTCCAGTTACCAGATAATGATGCCACTAAATTCAGAACTGTTCCATCTCCTGGGTAGCTTCATTCACTCACTGAGGGACTGAGGAGAAAGCTTCTTCCTGAGCTTTAACTATCAAATGACTGGTCTCATAGCTTTGTGGATGGTTGTGAGTCCTTTCTCAGTAGTTTGTCAGCTCTCAAGAGTTACTTTTTATAAGGCCTTTCATTTTTTGGTCCAGTGAATTTAAATATATGCAAAATGACTATGAGGTTTAAGGTGGAGATAGGTAAAGACTGAAGCTTCCCTTTGAAGGACCAATATGATCCAAGGACACATTTTTATGCAGTACAACAGAAGACACATCTCCCCAGAAAGCCCGACAAATGCTCTTTTCCTCAACTACCATTGTGATGGGAGCAACAAAAGTCTGTTCCTTTAAAGCCGAAACGGAGCTGTTGCATAAGATGCTTCCTAGCATGAAAGAAAAGTAAATCTCTGCAGAATAAACTGCGCATCTTAAAGAGCCTCACAATATCGTATATTCACATTTGGGGGGTAGCAATGGCAAACAGAGTCTCAGTACATGAAACAAAAAATGTGGCTGAGACAGTGTTAATGTGATTTTTTTTAGGGGTTCGGGAGTTGGATTCGATTCAGATTTTCAGACATGCTAAGCAAATGCTCTATGGTTGATCCCACCTGGGGAATAATTTTTGCTCGTTTTTTCCATGAACCAAAATCTCAGCATGGCATCCATTCCTTGGACCATTGCATGTGGGTGCACCGTGCCTTCCACGCTTGCATTCTGATAGCTTTAAAAGCCTGTGGGATCACTCTTCTTTATCTCGCCTGTGGTCTTGATCTCGTATTCTGTTGTTTATCTTCTCATAGTAGGCTTCCTTTTGCAATTTAATTTTCTTGTTAAATTCGCCTGTCTCAGGGAGAACTGATCTAAGCCTGTAATTCAGAGATCTTCTCAATCACTCTCACAACTTTTAAAAATTTTCTCTTTCCCAGCACCTACTTTCACAGTGTGCACAAATGTATGTACTGCCACACCCACACTTCATGGTCAGAGTCCCAGAACTTTAGAAAAATGAACAACTAAATGTTTCATGTGTGAATAAAAGCAAGCTTCAGCTAGGTAACGTGAGTTCATTCTGGGAGTCTAATTGGTTAGGAAATAAATACCTAGGAGCAAGATTATAGTGACTACACTACAAAATCTTTTGTCAGTTTAATACTGAAATACGTTTGTTAGAATGGATAACTGCAAAGCGACTAGAATAGTTGGCCTCTTGACTTTCTTTTACGTATGTTCAATGGGCTTTTCATATGTTTGATAAGCGTGCATATCCTGTCTGTGCCACCGTCACCTTTTTCCTAGAATGTCCTTCCCTGTCTTTTCTTTTTTCTCTCCTTCCTCTTGCTTCCTCCTTTCCTCCCTTCCTGTTTCCTTTCTGTTCACTTCTATTCATTTTTGCAGCCTAAGCTGGGCTGAAATTCTTGGTTTTCCTCCTGTCTCAGTCTCTCAAGTGCTAAGATTGCAGACACTGGGATATATTTCTTATAAATATCTATCTGGTCTACTTAGTGTATTCTTTCACAAACCATACTTTTTAAAGTATTTCTCAACCAGTACTCCTACTGTGGCCTTAGTAAAACTAACTTTGCTCCACATTTCCCAAATTATAACTTAGTGGCTGTCTCCATGCATTTAAAATTCTTTACTCCACAACTCTCTATTACTGGATTCCATTTACACTCTCAAGGGGGCACCTGTGTCTGATAAGCCATGTATGTCTAAGCAGGTCTGCTACATGATTCTCAAGTTGCCTGATACATAACTACTGAAAACTATGTTGGTGGAAGTTACGACCAGGAAACATTCATAATATAATCATATGCTGATCACGTTAACGTGTGGGAAGGACTTTGGCCTCCACCTGCTCCTTTTATATTTCTAAACAAGTTTTCGAGTGGGCAAGTAACCCATATAGACTCTACGCTGTAGAATGAAAACAGGAAATATACACTGGTTGAGAAACAGTGACCCAAACCTGTCATTTTCTGTGAAGCTGAGGTCCAGAAATATAGACAATCGTCTGCATCCATGCAGCAGTTCTAGGGCAGGCATACCATTAGCCTTTCGGTATTAAATTCTGAAGGCGTAGTCTTAGAAGACCCAGGATGCGAAGTACTTTTTTAAAGGTACTTTTTGATTCTGAGGATGAGTTAGCTTTGCCTTTGGGGACCTGCATTTATAGATAGGCTAGGTCGTGAAGAGGAACACGACCCCCTCCAACCACATTGCTTTCTCATCATCCCCAAAGACATTCTGACCTTTAATTTCACTTTCCTCTAACTCTGTGATGTGCCACATCTCCTTCAGAGTAACACCGTGACCCACTTTAGCTATCTTCAGAGACAAAATAACACCACAGTGCTTAGCTCCTGCTAATAACTATCCTTTCAGTTTACTGATGTTTAGGCTGGTATTGTATGAAATTTCTTTATGAAAGGAAAAAGAAAGTGTCAAGAGGCTTATATTCTCTTGTTAGGAACTGCAGCCAGTTTCCTACAATGGTATACTGTAAAGATGTGTAACTAATAATTAATTTTCTTTCTGTATGCACAACTATAAAGAATTTCTTTTATTTTTCTTGAGCCAATAATCACCACATTTTCAAAATCA
>NW_008332592.1:1369422-1377341 GCF_000622305.1 Nannospalax galili
ATTGCTCATTATTGGTATAAAGAAAGCCTACTGGTTTTTGTAGATTTATTTTATAACCTGCCACCTTACTGAAAGTGTTGATCAGCTCTAGGAGTATTCTGGTTGAACTTTTTGGATCTTTTAAGTATAGTGCCATATCGTCTGCAAAAAGGGATAATTTGACCTCTTCTTTTCCAATCAGTAATCCTTTAATTTCATGAAATGTTGATCAGCTCTAGGAGTATTCTGGTTGAACTTTTTGGATCTTTTAAGTATAGTGCCATATCGTCTGCAAAAAGGGATAATTTGACCTCTTCTTTTCCAATCAGTAATCCTTTAATTTCCTTCTCTTGTCTTATTGCTCTAACAAGAGTTTCAAGCATTATATTATAAAGGAGTGGAAATAGTGGAAATCCTTTTCTGGTTCCTGATTTTAATGGGAATGCTTCCAGTTTGTTGGTTTTGTTTGTTTGTTTTTTCTCCATTTAGAATGAAGTTGGCTGTGTGTTTGTTGTATATAGCTTTAATTATGTTGAAGTATGTTCCCTCCAGTCCAAATCTCTTTAGAAATTTTATCATGAATGAATAATGAATTTTTTCAAAAGCCTTTTCTGCATCTCTTGAGATGATGATGTATTGTCTTTATTGCTACTCTTTTCACAATAGCTAAGATGGAAGCAACCTAAGTGCCCTGAACTGAGGAGTGGTTAATGAAAGTGTGGTACATTTACACAATGGAGTTCTACTCAGCAGTAAAGAAAATGAAATCATGAAACTTGCATCCAAATGAATGGATCTAGAAACTGTTATACTAAGTGAAGTAACACAGACTCAGAAAAACAACATGTATGTTCTACTTCATTTGTGGATCCTAGCACCATATCCTTATAAATGAGTGCATATCCTAATGTAACTTCAGGAAGCAGGAATATGGAAGGGAACCAGGGGTGTAAAAGGAAAGAAGGAACCTGAGAGAGAAGACTAGTAGGAGAAAGGTCTTACTAATGGAGAAATATGTAAAAAGGGGGTAGCTGAAGAGGAGGGGGAAGGGGAGCTATACAAAGAACTTTGGGAGTAAAAAGGGGAAAAATTCTCCAGATACACATGCACACACGGACACACACACACACACACACACACACACACACAAAGGAACCCTACAGGGATGGAAGAAAGCCCTTCTAGAAGCAATATGGTTGTTAAATGAAAATCCCAGTGTCAAAGGTGGGTTGTCTCTCAATGAGCTGTTGGCCTAAGGCACTCTAGAGGTCCCCAAAACTATGCAGGCCATTGCCAATAATGTTGGTTGTACTCCAGAAGTGGATGAAAAATACCCTATTGCTTAAGACATTGCATGATGTGAGCACGGGAAAGGGAGAAATCAAGCTTGGACTAAGCTGGAAACTTCCTGCCACTGGATGGGTGGCTTTCATGGTGCCAGAAAGCAATATACACATGGCTGGGAGGAGAATCATCCCCTGTTGTCCCAACCCACCAGACAGTCAACGTGGGTACCTGGAGGGAGGAGAGGGGACTGAAAGGGACAAGTGACACCAAGAATGGAGACAAGACAGGCTTTCTGATCAAGTCTCTATTGAACATCCACACAAAGTTTTTATAGTCAGGGAAAAGGGGGAAGTTGGCAGGGATAAATCCATTGAGGCAGAGCAATTCTATTAACAGAACAATTATCATAATAACACCACACCAATTGATCACAGAGTAAATTCCATAGTAACACCACAATTCTATAGCAAGTTATAAATCAATTATAAGGTTACACCTGCATGATTACAAGGTAATACAAAGATGTTTTCTAGGCAGTTCCATGAGAAATGAGGGAGTCTCTCAAGCGGTAAGTGCCCGAGTTAGAATAACATGTTTGTGAGGCTTTCAAGTATAGTCATCTGGTTAATCTCAAACCAGGTCAGCCTTGATGTCTGGAAAACAGCTTTTCCAGGAATCAGGTCTTGCTATTTCCTGGGGTGGGGGCCTACGGCTCCCGACACCCTGTATTTCTGCTCAACGATGGATGTGCGTGCTCCACTATCAACATGCCAAACAAGATGGTCCTGCTGGTGCAATAGTGGCATGCCTTTAGTGCATGTACAACCAGCAAATTTCTGTTTGGATAAAATGCCTGCTCCTAGGGGTGGAAAACACATCTGGTACTGTAGACCAGAACTGTGGCAGGGGAGAATATAGGTCCCAGTTGGAAGTCACTGTGGTTGTTTGTTACATGGATGTGATGCATCTGCTAAAGTATAGTCAATGTATTTTTTGTTTACACCCATAACTTATAGCAGCCATGGTTTAGATGTTCTTTCTCGTTGCTGTTTGTGTTTTTATAGTAGATAGAATCCCACTGAAATGGGCCAAAAGCCCATGGAAAACAGACGATGCAGAGACCCAAAAGTTTAGTGCCTTGCACAGTAGGAGGAAGATCATCCCACACCTACCGCCCCTTCCAAGGCTCAGGGACTTTTGTGAAAGAGGTTGGTGGAAAGAATGTAAGAGCAGGAGGAAGGGGTGGAGTGTTACCTGGACGTGTTCTCCAACCACTGTGTTGGCAAGCTATAGTCACACCTCTTTCCCACACTCATCAAGGAGTCAAGGGGGGATTCAGTTACGCCTCCCACCCAATGAGTCAACCTTAGCTGCATGTGGAGGAAGATATATAACCCGAGAACACCATAAGGTACCTCTCTTGCCATTTTGTGTGGTTCTTGGGAAGTCACAGGATCTATATTTGAATGTGGACTTTCCAGTGCATCTGTAAATGGGGGGTGTGGTCCAATCTTCTGTAAATAAATAGACTTCCAACAAATTTTTGACTTATAAACCACATTTATTATTGCCCACAGGAAATTCTATGCTTAATGTTTATGTGATGAATTATGTGCAGCAATTAATGTGTCATTTAAATAAAAAAATTATATTTATCAACCCCCCCAAATTAATATAAAAGTAGTCCCATCTATCTAATTGCTTTTATTAAAAACTATGCCTTGATTCCTTGTAAGGCAGGATGGAAAACATAATTGGAAAGATGAGACTATTTGCAAACTGTGTAGACTGGAATCAGGCTTACTGCTGCTTGATTATATGAAGGCTATTTAACGTTCTGTGTAACTTTTGACACAGTCTCATTTTCATCCTCTGTAAAATTGAAGTCATAATAACTTTTCCTCACAGACTTGTTGTAAGGATTTAATTAGTTTGTGTGCATCTAATGCCTATAAAGTGGTGGTATAGTGTGACATTAGTGTTTTTATTGTCATTACTGTGGTGACCACATGCTAGTTTCCAAAGATGCTGCATAGGTTAATCCATGGAGCCCAGGACAATGTCAGGTTATTTTATAGACTGAACATTGTGATAGAGTTCAGATTATAATCCTTGTTATGGGGTGACTGTCCCAGAATACCAGGTAAGCCCATGTTGATCATCTTTTATAAGCCTAAGAGTGGGAAGAATGTTTCAGAGAAAAAAGGGAGAAGACAGAAGCTAAAGCATGAGAGGAATTAGATCCTTGGTTGCTTGCCTTGAAAATGCAAGAGATGCCACAAAGCAGGAACATGGAGATAACCAAAGAAGCAGGATCTGGTCCTGATCCTCAAGCATCTAGGAAAATGAAGATCTCAATAATACAACAGAACACTTCTGGGGCTGGAGAAACAGCTCAGCCAACAAGAGCACTAGCTGAAACTAGAGTTACAGATGGTTGTTAGCTGCCATGTGAGTGCTGAGAATTGAATCTGGGTCCTCTGGAAGAGCAGTCAGTGCTCTTAACCACACAGATGACTAAGAAGCATCTTAAAAGGTGTTCAACATCATTAGTAATCAGGGAAATGCAAGTTAAAACCACTTTAAGATTTCATCTTAACCCAGTCAGATTGGCTAAGATCAAGAAAACAAATGATACCAAATGTTGGAGAGGATGTGGGGAAAGGGGAACACTCATCCACTTATGGTGGGTCTGCAAACTGGTTCAACCCCTATGGAAAGCAGTGTGTCAAACTCTTAAAAAACTACAATTTAACCTGCCATTTGACCTAGTTATACCACTCTTTGGCATATACCCAAAGGGCTCATCTTATTGCAGAGACACTTGTACATCCATGTTTGTTGCTGCTTTTTTCACAATAGCTAAGAGATGGAAGCAACCTAAGTGTCCCTGAACTGACTGATAAATGGATAATGAAAATGTGGTACATTTACACAATGGAGTTCTACTCAGCCATAAAGAAAGATGAAATCATGAAATTTGTAGGTAAATGAATGGAACTAGAAACTGTTGTACTAAGTGAAGTAACTCAGACTCAGAGAAACAAATGACGTATGTTCTCTGTCATATGTCGATCCTAGCACCAAATCCTTATAAACAAATATCTCAGTCACCACTCATCAAAGAAGCTCATTTTTCACCAGTTAGACAATTACCAAGTACCATAACTGGTCACACATGGACATTGCCTATAAATTGCCCAGGCCTAAGTGACACATCTACAATGCAACCTCTATACCTAAGGCTCATGGGACACAGAACAGGGATAATGAAGAGGACACTAATGAATCTCTTGGTTCTCAATAACGAAGCTTCCTTACCCAGTGGAGGGCCAGGAATACGAAAGGTAACGAATTGCTAAAGTGTAGAGATCAAGAGTTTGCTGAATGCTGGTCATTGGACAGGATCCCTTCACTAAACTTCTCCCACCCAAGGCTCAAGGACCATCACAGAAGAAAGAGCGGAAAGACTGTAAGAGCCAAGGAGGAGGTACAGGACCATATGGATACAGAGTCCTACAAGCTCTGAGGAACCTGCTCCTATGATTCTTTGGTAGTGGTGTCAGCATGCACAGGTCCCATGCAAACTCAGGAAGACAATAACCAGCATAGAACTGGGAAAATGAACAGCAGACCTCAGTCTTATCTGATGGAATGTTGGCAACTGATTGCTGCTAGACAAAGAAGAGCTGATCTTCCTAAAACAAAGGACTGTAGATAGGCTGACTAGTGCACGGGGAGAATGGTTAGGGACACTGACAACCCACTGGTCCTTAACAGGTGTGACCAAGTATATGGGCTCCAGTTGAGGGGGGGCTATGGGAGGGCACCAGTGGGGACAGGGGTAGAAAGTTGATTAAGATTGGTTGAACTGTTCTGTATGACACAAAAAATTCAATAAAAAATGCTGTGAAGGGAAAATAAATAAGTAAAAATAAAATTCCTACTATGTTTTCCCCTAAAAAAAAAGCACTAGCTGCTCTCGGAGAGATCCTGGGTTTGATTACCAGCACACACATGGTGGCTAACAACTGCCTGTAACTCCAGTTCTAGGAAATCCACCCTCTTCTGACCTCTGTGGGCATTTTGTAATATGGATGCACTTATATACATGTAGGTAATATACTCATACACGTAAAAAGAACCTTGGGGACAAAGGGAAAGAAAGAGCTCAAGAGAGGTGGGACCATAGGAGAAGGGTATTAGTAAGGGAGAAATGGGAAAAATGGGGGCACTTTAAATGGGGAAACCATAGTGGAAGTAGAAGGGTTAGACAGTGCAAGAAATAACTAATGCCTAGTTAGTTTTAGAAAAACCAGAGGGAACCACATTAATTCCACAACCTACTGACAAATTATACATGCAACTAGCCCAAGGAATATAATACATGCCTAGGCAAGGTTTATCTGAGAATGTTTTGTCTTTGCCCAAGCTTTATCTACATAACACATGGTAATTAAAAGTACCAGATTGGTAGAACTAAATTTCTTGAATGTCTCACAGCCATACTTTGAGGCCTATACTAATTTGGTCAGAGGGACATAAAGGACAATTTTTGCTCCTTGCCCTCCTAGGATGACTAAGCTCCAGGGGTCTATGAGCATCTCTCAAAGTGTCCTGTAACTGTGGTGCATCACCTGTGCTCTTTATCAAGGAGGCTGTGGAGACCCCACCAGATGGACTTGAACCACTGCCTGTACACAAAGAGGAGGGTCAACACAGAGGAAACATTTCCTCCATGCTTCTAAGTTAAGCCAGCCATGGTCTAGTAGGACCTTTGACTTATCTTCACATAGAGAGAACTGGTAAAAGAAAGGAGCCAGGGTTTCCTCCAAAGCCCATGTAACTCCCTGAGGAACAGATCCTCACATGACCTTAAGAGTAAAATAAATTGGTTCATCTGGGCCAACTGTGTGGTCTTAAACACCCAAAAGGAAAGTATAATCAAAGAGTAAAGGGAACAATATAATTCTTTAAGAGTCCATATGTATAGCTAAAGGCTACATAACAAGAAACAATGCCAGACAGGAGATACTTTCCTTTGAGTTGTTGGCCAGGGTGGACCAAGAGACTCCCAGACAGTAACTCAGCATAGAGCTGGGAAAATGAACAGCAGACCCCAATCTTATCTAAAGGAATATTGACAACTGATTGCTGCTAGATGAAGAAGAGCTGATCTCCCTAAAACAAGGAACTGTAGAAAGACTGACTAGATTCAGTGAATGGACAAGCACTGGAGAATGGCTGGAGGTGCCAACAACACAGCGGACAGTAACAGGGATGACAGCGTATATGGGCTCCAGTTGGGGAGGGGGGAGGCTATGGGAGGGTGCCATTTAGGATGTGGGTATGTAGATGAATAAGATTGTGTGGGCTGTTCTGTATGAAATACACACAAAATAAACAAGAAATAAAAAAAATGAATTATGTTTGAGGAAGAAGCATAAAAATTTGCTCCATGCTAATTGGTACAGGTGAAACATATTACCATTATAATCTACCTGATGGTTTTATATCCATGCTCAGGTGACTCTCAGAAAGTAATCAACTGTGACTAGTAATAATCAGATACATAGAGATTAGAGACACAGGTGCAAACATCTAAGTGTTAGTAGCATTAAAAATGTAGGAAATGGCATATTTTACAATGAATGGAGATCTTTTTTAAAGGTTAAAAACTCATTCAGTTTTATGTCTTACAGGGTTTGTACTGAGTTCAATATTGTATAACTGTATTAATTCAACTGTGAACCTAAAAATTTACAGCCAATACTGAAAGAGATGCATGTTTGCTCTGGAAATTGTTGTTGAATATGTTAATGCTGTAATAAAATGCTTCTTCTAATCATGTGGTTATCAAATAAATAATTAAAAAACAAACAAACAAACAGAACATTCCTTCAAACAGTGGGGTAGTCTTTGTATTGGGCATTGGGCTGTTTTTATTGTAACTGTTACCAAAAACCCAAGAAAACTAACTTAAAGGAAGAAATGTTTATTTTAGCTAATGTTTCTAGAGGTTCCAGTCTATTATGGGAGAGAGTGTGGGAGAGAAGAGCAGCCTACAACATGGCAGCCATGAAGGGGGGAGAGAGAGAGAGAGAGAGAGAGAGAGAGAGAGAGAGAGAGAGAGTCAGAGACAGAGAGAGAGAGAACACCTATTCTGCAGGATGTCTTTCTACACACTTCTATTATTCTATCTGGGTCTCTAGCCTGTGGGGTGGTGTTGCCTACATTCAACCTGAACATTTCCTTCTTAGTTTATCCTTTCTGAAAATACCCTTATAGACACATCCTGGGGTGTACTTTACTGATCCCTTAGGCACTTTTCAGTTCAATCAAGTTGGTATTGAAGGTTAACCGTCAAGGCACCATGCATTTAGAAGGCATGGCAGGGGCATTCATGGAAATCACGAAATATACAGTACATTCATATCAAAAAAAGTCATTCTGAATTCAGTGGTTTGAGGGCATCCATTAATGTGCCAGTTACAATTTTTGTCTGAACATGAAATAGTAGAAACAACCAAAAGTTCCTTTATATTTCAAAATGCCAAGTCTTAAACTATAGATGTAATTACATTACCTATTAAAACATATTATTCCAGAGAATATTGAAGGATAATTCTCAGATTATTACAAAAAAAGGCATA
>NW_008332592.1:1377508-1385043 GCF_000622305.1 Nannospalax galili
AGATTCTGTTATACACTTCCAAACATAAAAGACAGAAGTTTCAAAAGAAATATTCAAGTTATCTGCACCTAATACTTTTGGTTAAGCTTGATTTCTAAGTCAAAGTGATAAAAACAGTGTAATAATGTTTCAGCTTATTTTCTTAAATGGATAAAAGCTTTGTAGTTGTAGAAGCTGTCTTGTGTCCAAAATACTTAACTTTTTACTGAACACTTTTGCTTGACAATTGTTATAACAGAATCTGCAAGCATTGTTCTTGCTTCAAGTATGTCGGAGGTCTTGCTGAAATATCTTTCTTTAGAGATAAAAATCTTTCATGAAGATTAAATGCAATGGAATTTCACAGGCCAGAAGGTTGCTATTAGCAGATGACTAATTCATCAGAGAGCAACTAATTTTTAAGTCTTCCTCCATCGGCTAGATCAACATTATGATATTAATAGATCAGGACAAAGAAAAGTTGAGGATTTTCAGAAGATAAAGCTGCTAATTTGCAAATATTAACCACATTTCTGACAATAGGTGAATGACACCTGTTAAAGTTAGGATTTATTTACCAGCTCAAACTAGAACATTCATTAATTGGGGTTTACTTTATGAAGAGTGAATTATAAGAATATTCCTGAACCAAAATTCCATGGAAATTAACTTTTATTTTAAACTGTCATTAGTTTATACCCAGCACACACTTTCTCAAGTGACCTCCCTAATTTTTTTTTACTTGTATAATTTATCTTTCAGAGCATACAACACTGTTAGCTAACTGCATACAGTTCTACCAATCAACAGATGTACTATCTTTTAACTTAAGTAACTGTAAAATGTTAAGTATGTTTTTAACAGTTTGAAAAATATGCACATAATATACTCATTTTTATTACTCACTTTCTTTATGAACTTTCCCATCATCATTCCTAAGTATATGATTAATGTTTCTAATTTATAGTCTTTTCATTTTGAATAGCTATCAAGATTTTGATTTCAGGATAGTTCCTTTCTTTTTATTGTACAAGCTTTATAGCTGAATTTATAATTTATCATTTCTAAACTATATTAATGGGTAGAACATAACATCTTTAAAATTTATTTATTTATTTTTTTATGTGCATGAGAGTTTTGTCTGCATGTATGTAAGTGCACCATGTGTGAGCCATGATTGCAGAGGCCAGAAGAGGGCGTTGGATCCCCTGGAACTCGAGTTATTGTTATCTGTGATGTACGTTCTGAGAACTGAACCCAGGTCCTCTGCAAGAAGAGCCAATGCTGTCAACTGCTGAGCCCTGCATAGAACTTTTGACAGCTGATTCTCATTTGTTAATTCTATTTTATTGTCATAGAGGATTAAGTTTGAAACAGAATTGAAACCAAACATAATTGAGTTTCTCTAAAATCTTTTCCAGCTTTCTAAGTGTTTGAAACCTGAGAACTTCTTTGCCCAGTACAGTTGCTTCCATGCGTTCAGATACAAGTCATGTAAATGCAACCATGCTGTTCAAATGCAACTCCCCTAGCCATTGCTAGCCACAGTCTTCTGCTCGCAAAAGTCAGCAAAACAAAGGAATTCACATTATTTTAATGATTTTACAGTTCATATGATATTTATCCTCTTAGCAAATACAATTTTAGACTGCAAAATGGATAGTCATAGTAGGGGCTACAGTACCCCATCACCAACAGACAGAAAATCTTAAAGGAAACTCTGGGCTTGACAGTATCAAGGCCCTACATCCAGCAACAGCAGGGTATCAGTATTCTGAAGTACAGAAAGAAATTCTCCAGGATGGACCTTTCCTGAGGCCACAAAAGGAGCCTTAGGAAGTTTAAGAAAATTGAAATAGAACAAGTAAAAACACATTTAAGATTGAAACCACACAAGTGTCCTTTCTAAACAATGGCATGAAAGTAGAGACCACAGCAAGAAGAACAGAAAATCCACAGGCATACTTCCCTGAGCAACTGTGGGTGAAGGAGAAAGGCCAAAGAGAAATTTAAAGCTATCTTTAAAAAAATATTTACTTTTGTTTACTTTTTAAATTTATATGTATGTAAGCTTGAGTGTATGAAAATTGAGATGCCCTTGCAGGCCAGAAGAGGCCACTGGATTCCCTGAACTGGAATTACAGGCTCTTGTAAGCCACCCAATGTGGGTGCCTGGGGCTGAACTTGGGTCCTTGGCAGAAGCAGCCTCTGAGCCATCTTTCTGTCCTAAATGTATTTTAAAATAGATAAAAATGGAAACACAGTGGGCATGGGGTGCACACCTTTAATCCCAGCATTTGGGGGGCAGAGGCAGGCAAATCTCTGTGAGTTCAAGGCCAGCCTAGTCTACATATTGAGTTCCAGGACAGCTGGGGCTACAGGGAGACCCTGTCTCAAAAAAGACCAAAAAAAAGAAAATGGAAACACAACACACCGAAAATTATTTGATTCAGAAAAGCAGTTCCAAGCTTTATGAGTTATCCTAAAGTAGGATAAAGATCTCAAATAAATATCAAAAATAAATAAGAAAATTTACAGGCTGAGTCTGAGTTAGGAGAAGAGAGGAATAAACAAAGATCAGAAAAGAAATCAACAGAATACTTACTGGAAAACAATAGAAAATATCACTGAACTGAGAGATCATTTTTGAAAAAAAAAAGAAAGAAATTGGCAAACTCATAGCTAGATTAAAAAACATGAAAACATAAAAAATTAACTATCATAAAAGATTCCACAAAAATCCAAAGGATAAGACCCTAATATGTACAATCATATGCTGATAAATTGGGTAATATAGAATAAACTATTTTCTAGAAACATGAACCTGATTAAACAGACTCATAAAGAAGTAAATTACAAACAAACTATAAATAAGCCATGAGATCAAGTCCATAGTCAACACTTCCTTCAGGGCAGTGCCCACAACCTGTTGTACTCTGCTGGATTTCTACCAAACATGTACAGAATTAATAACAACACTGAAAATTCAAAAAATATTGAAGAAAAATACTTTCAAATTACTCTTATAAGGTAAATATAACTCTGGCCTAGAATTGTCCTCCTGTTCAGTTCTACCATGATGTACAAAATAATAATAGTAATAGTTATAATAATAATAATAATAATAATAAATAACCCAATCCTGAAAAACTTGAGAAGGATGAATACCTACAAATAGATTTTACTTGGCCAGCATTATTCTGGTACCAGATAAGCATACCAAAAGCAAGGAAAACTGTAAACCCATGGTGAACCCAGATGCAAGAATGCTGACCAAATTCTGGGAAACCCAATTCAAGAGCACATTGAGAGGTTCATCCATCACTGTCAGATTAAAGCCAATAGGGAGAAAAGAAATAGTTGAAATAAAACATAATGCTAAGCTGGGTGTGATGACACATGCTTGTGATCCCAGCACTTGGAGACAGAGAAGATCTGGAGTTCAAGGTCTTCTCTGCCTAAGCTACATAATGATTTCCAGGCCAGACTACGTTATAGAAGGCTTCGGCTCCAAAAACTAAAAAAGAAAGAAACAAACAAACACTAAACACAGGCAAGGAAGCTGTGTAGACATTTCTCAGAAGACACACAATTGGCAAGAAGGTACCTGAAAAAAAAATCAATATCATTATTCATCAAGCAAGCAGCAAGCTGATGTGTGACTTGTGTATGCTGTCACCACTACTGGGATTTCATTTGAATAACAACCCAGCTGTCTGGAAAACTCTGTTTCCCTGTGGTCATCCACCATCTCTGGCTCTGACAATCTGTAATGGTGATAGCATAAACAAGTTCCATGTAAGCTCAAGTCAGACAAATTTCCAGCATGGATGTGAGCAGGTGGGAAAGAAATTTCAATTCTACCTAAGGAACTATTGGCAACAAATGGCTGCTGGGAGGGGGAAAGTCAGTTTCATTTAAGGGTGAAACTCTTGGTAGGTAGATCAGATGCCAGTGGATGGACTCATACCTAAAGGCATTTGGGGATAAAGTTTAACTCTATAGGCCTATTTATGTATTTATTTATAAATGTATGTATTTATATGTATATATTTTATATATGTACATATTTATATTTGTATATAAACATATTTGTATATGTATAAAATAGAGTACATGAAATTGGATTGGGATAGTAGAGGGGGTGTAGATGGGGGAATGGGATCTGAATAAATCAAAATATATTGTGTGGAATTCACAAAATTCAGTAAAAACAAAGAATCCAATTTGGTATGAACTCACACTTATTAGAATGATTATCATCAATAGGATGAAAGATAAATATTGGTAAAGGTATGTGGCTATGAAAACTCTTGGGCCTAATTTGTGGGAATGTAACTTAGCAGCAGATATTAGGGAACTCAGTAAGCTAGCCTCCTATTTAAGTAACCTCATACCTATGCTTGTGCAAGAACCTCCAGTTACCCTCAGCAGGTCACACACAAGAAGAAATGAAAACAGGAAAAGTTGTGAGGAGGAGGAAGGTTTCCAGCACAAGAGGAGCAGGGTATGAGAGAGGAAAACTGAAGGAAAATCAGCCTGGCAAATGACTGAAGGATCTCACCATCTGCCCACCCTGCACCCCCCCCAGGAGGGCGATACACACATTTCAGAAGAAATGGTCCCTAGAAAAAGGCATCTGGTTTCTATTCAGCCTTCTTGTAGATCTAGTTCCTTATCAAACCCCTTATCAGAACACCCCATCTCTCTTTCCTAGATCCTGGGGAGGAGCAGGACACCACATAAGAAAGTATGAGCCCTTTTCTGAAATTTGATGGGCTCACCTATAAATCTCACACCTCCCCTAACCCCGACACCCATCTTCCATTCCCAAAGGATCGTTGCTTGTCCTTCACAGCTAATAAAGCTGTCTGCATCTGTTGAGGTCAGATTCCATTGCTATGTCTTCATTGCTTTCTCATCCCAAATTCTAACAAAAATGATGGGGGGAAAGGGTTAAAATTCATTTTATGCATCTGTGAAACTGTCAAATAAAAACAAGCTAAAAATTTTACTCTCTTTCCTGGGTTTTTAGTCTTTATTCATTTCTAGATACTTCAGTAGCATGTCTGTATTCTTAGTAAATTAAATAGTAATTTATATGCCCCCCCAAGCCATTGAGAAAGCATATTACTTTTTTGAGGAACAGAAAAGTGTATTTATTAACACACTCATAGAAGTAGAAAGGTGATATATATATATACATATATGTTAAATTAAAGTTCTCTTTGAACAGGTTTGGACAATGAAAAAGAAACAGGAGAAAGCAGAAGATTTACTTTTTGAGTCAAGAACAGTCAGGCAATTTTTAATTTAAAAAATTTCCACAATTTGGGGCTGGGGAGATGGCTCAGTGGTTCTTGCACAGAACCTGGGTTCGATTCTCAGCATCCACATGGTGGCTAACAAACTCCAGTTCCAAGGAATCCAACATCCACTTCTGACTGTCTCAGGTATTTCACGACACAGGTGCACACATATGGTGCACATATATGCATGTGGACAACACACTCATACACAAAATAAAGGCAAAGAAAGAACCTGAGAGAGAAAAACAGTAGGGGACGGGTATTTCTAAAGAAGAAATAGATAAAATGGGGGCTATTTAAATGGGATCAGGGAGGGAAGGCTATACAGGAAACTTGGGGGAAAAGGGAAAGAAGGAACTCAAGAGAGGTGGGACTGCAGAGACTGGCATTATCAAGGGAAAAATGGGGGCACTTTAAATGAGGAAACCATGGCGGAAGGATTACACAGGGAGAGAGAGAGGAGAGATAAATAATGCCTCACTACTTAAAAGAAAAACAGGGAATCACATTAGTCCAACAGACTAATGACAAATTACACATACATTATCTCTACATGAGTCCATGTGTATAGCTAAAGGGTTCATACCAGGAAACAGTGCCAGACAGGAGAAACCTTCCATCAGTTGTTGGCCAGGGTGGTCCAAGAGACTCCCAAAATTATACAAGCTATTGCCATAGCCCTCAATGGCCTCCCAGAACTTAAAGGTAAGATGCTACTGCTGAAGATAGAAAATACTTTGCATACAAGATTTGGAGCGATGGAGCTGGAACTGACCTGAAATAACTTCTCATGGAGGCTAGCTCTCACAGCTTTGGAGAGCCCTATGAAGGTGCCAAGGGAAGCCATCAATCAATGGTCCAACACCAGTTTCAAGATTAAATAACCACGTCAATGACGTGGGGCAATCAACAGCTACCTAATTGGACTAAAATCCCACTCAATGGGAGGAAACTCAAGTGTGGTATTGTAAATATAACTAAACACACTTGGTTGGAGTGGTCATAGATCTTAGAGAAAACCCCAAGACTGTCACACCCCTAGATTAATGTAATTTCTTACTATGTGCAAAATATGTATCCTTATATTTACAAATATTACACTCACCATTCATAAAAGAAGCTTATTTTTCACCTGTTAGAGACTATTGCCAAATACCACAACTGATCACAGACAGACATTGTCTATGAATTGCCCAGGTGTAAGTGACACATCTGCAATGCAACCTCTACGCTCATGGAACATAGAACAGCGGTAAAGAAGAGGACACTGATGAATCTCTCAATTCTCATTAATAAAGCTCCCTCATGCAACAGAGGGCCAGGAACACAAAAGGCCACATGGCAAAAACATAGAGATTAAAAGTCTGCAGAGTGCTGGTCCTTGGACAGGACTCTTTATTAAACCATCCACCCAGGACTCAGGGACCATGGTGGAAGAGGGGGCCAGAAGGTTGTAAGAACCAGGGAAGAGGTGCATGGCCATATGGAAACAGAATAATACAAGCTCCTGGGACACTATGATATGATTCTATGGCAATGGTGTCAGCATATACAAGTCCCATGCAAACTCAGGCAGACCAAAACCAAGCATAGAACTGGGGAACTGAACAGCAAATCCTCATCTTAGCTGAAGAAATATTGGCAGCTGATTACTGCTAGGTGAGGAAGAGTTGAGCTTCCTCAAACAAGGACCTCTAGATAGGCTGACTAGACCTCAGTGGATGGACTTGCACTGGGGAACATCTGGGGACACTGACTTGGCACAGTTGGTCTTAACATGGATGACAGAGTATAGAGGTTCTGGTGAAGGCTATAGGAATGTGCTGGTAGGGATGGGGGTATAAAGATGATTAAGATTGTGAGAGATATTCTGTATGAAATACATGAAAGTTCAATAAAAATTTTTTAAAAATAAAGAAAATATTTTAAAAATCCAAATTTCCACATTTTACATTGTTCTCTGAAAACAAAAGTGGCTTTTACTGCAAAGCTCTGAAGAAACTATTATGTAATCAAGGAAAAAAGTAATTTCTCTGGGCTAGAGAGATGACGAAAGTAACAAGTTGTAAAAGTAACAAGTACTTGCTACTCTTCTAGAGGACCTGACTTTGGTTCCCAATACCAATGTTTGGTAACTCACAACCTCCTGGAACTCCAGCTCCAGGCTGTTCTAAGCCCTCTTCTGGCATCTGTGAGCTCCTGCACACATATGGCACACACACACACACACACACACATATATATATA
>NW_008332592.1:1386287-1387045 GCF_000622305.1 Nannospalax galili
TTGCAAATATCACTAATTGATATTAATAAAACATTATTATCTAAGCATATAGCTCAGTGACAGAGAAATGCTTAGCATGCTTAAGGACACATACGCACACACACATACGCACACACACACATACACACAAATTGAAAGAATAAAATCTTTAAAAATATTAAAGCCCCATTTTTCTCCTCTAGGACTTTTTCTGAGCAGCACTTGATAGGTTAGCAGAATGTAAGATTTAATAAGGGATTAGGCTACATGATTTGCTTACTGCCTTTATTAACTAGATTTGTGGTGACTTGAAATTCTATGCACACATTTGGATTAAGAACTTTCATGTTTTGTTTCCTAATTTTATGGTATCCAGACTCATAACGGACCTTTATCCAGGTTGTGAGTGACAGCATCACTTAGTCCCTACTCCAGACTCAAAGATGTAAACGCAGGACCCATCTGGTGCTGTGATCTTTTCCCCATACTGTGGAATATGTCTGTTCTAGAGTGCATTGTGTGGATCCTAGGAACACTGCTGTGAGAAAACCTTGAGTTTGTAGATCTTCTATGAAAGATTTATGAGTGATATGCTTTTATGTTGGAAATATGAGAAGAATAGTTTCCAAGCCACTTTATTAATATTAAACAATATTATGCTGACCTATATGTTTTTGATTTATTATCTTGTTTCCATTTTATTTTATTTTATTTTACTTTGAGATACTACTGAACTTTCCAATAGAGAAGAAACAGTAGTTTAGAAGAGTAATGATCTT
>NW_008332592.1:1387143-1390524 GCF_000622305.1 Nannospalax galili
CATTTTAGTGGGTCCTCTGCAAGAGCAGCTAGTGCTCATAACTGCTGAGCCATTTCTCCAGCCCCTTTTTTCTATTTCTGTAAAGTGCAGATTTATATTTTAACATACAATAACCACTCCCCATCCCCAATCACCACAGTCTCCACTCTCCAAGTGTCAAAACTTCCACCTGCCCTGAAGCTCCTCCCTCTGCAGCCTACTCACCTGTCCTTTGTCCTCCAAGCCCAGTGAGATCTCCAGCAAGGACAACCTGGCCCAAGGGGCATCTCTGCAGGAGAAATAAGTGGGTCAGACTCAGGGCCTGAATCAGATGCCACCAGTCCACCCCGGAAGCCCAAGGCCTCCACCACAGGTACCTCGCACTGTGGCTTCTGTAAGTGCTTGGGTGCCACCGACACCCGGACTGTGTTTGGAAAGTTTCCTGTGATGCCTGCCTCAGCACCTGTCACTAGGATCCCTGTTGCAGAAAGAGCAATTTGCACAAGTTCATGTGAGCAATCAGCTGAGCTACAAGTCCACCAGTTCTCCCATCTCAATAACAGACCCCACTGTGCCTTCCGCTACAAGGGCTACACCACCGAACCGACTGTTCTCCCGGTGAAGGAGAAGCAGGGCAGCCATCAGAGGCAGAGACCGGAGCTGGGCCACCAAGGCAGCAGGGGCCATGGGCCACACAGAGTTCACTCTGCTTTCTACACTCGCTCCAATGACGGCTTTGTCTTCTGAGGGCCAGGGTAACACTTCCATTAGTCATTTTCAGTGACCGCTGATTGCTGGGCTTTTTGGGTTTTGGTTTGGGCTCTGATTTCCTTGAAAGAGGGTCTCTGTCTCTTGCCACACCTTCCCCTCCCACTCGAAAGCCAGCTTGGACTGGGAAGGGCCCTTTGGATCATTTTCAAATGCTCAACCAGGAGTGGAAAGATAGAGGCTTGCGGAATGAGCCCTCCTGCCACACTGGGGCTTTATAATGGCTCACCTCTTTTCCTGTTCCCAGATACAAGGATCCCTAGCCAGATGTCCCCTCCCCTGACTCCCCCACCCGTGTCAAAGGGGAGCCAAGTCCAGTATTAGCTTAATGTCATCTTGCCTGCACGGCTTGATCAGCCGAAAGCTTTGCGGAGACCAGCTCAGCACATTGGAAAGTAGACTCCACAGCTTTGATGATGCTCATTATCCTGCCTGAAGTAGGTATTGTGCATCAGGCCCAGGCCTTTGACCTGGGAGGTGGGTGGAAGGGTGTTAGGGCTGCAGTTGGGGCAGCTGACATGGACAGTAGTGAGGGGGACAAGTGGATGATCTTGTCCTTCAGGTTGTCCCCAACCGCCATGGCCAGGGGCTCCTTTCACAAACCCAAGGAGGCCTTCACAGGGCTTCTTGCTCTCCCAGCAGCTTTCAGAAGCGTCCACCAACCTGGAAGGCTTGGTCACTCAGGGCTTGTAGTAGCCCTTGGCTGCTCATTGGCTGGTCGGCTTCTGGAGTGCCACCCTAGCCATGGACGTGGTCATGTGTTCCAGGTTCTCGGCCAGCCCCAGCAGGGCCTGTGAGCAGCCATGGTCCTCTTTGCTGTTCTTGTGCTCAGTCCTCTGACCTTCACAGGTGAGATGGCACATGTGTGTCACATCCTATCCAAAAACATATTTTTAAGTCCTAGAGAAAAAAAAAAGATTACCGCTACTAGTGTTCAAGATCTGTGCAATGTGAGCAAAAAAGCATAATCAAGGAACCTAAAATCAGAGTAGATAAAGGAACTGAGACTATTAGCTAAAACTGTAGAGCAGTTATTCACTGAAATTATAAAGGACTATTCCCAGTTCTGGGACATCCAAATATAAGCAGAATTTAGAACCACAAATGAACATGAGCAGACAGACATCTCTTCAAAATACATTATAATCAAAATTCCCAAACTACAAAACAATACCAAAATCCATATTAAAAATGGAAAGGGAAGATTAGAGGATGGGTCAGTGGATAAAGACACTTGAACCAAGCCTAAAAACTCGAGTTTGTGCCCTGGAACTTACATTGTAAAATGAAATAACACACTCCTGCAGGTTGTCTTCTGACTTGACTTGTGCACCACGGCCCAGTTGTATCCCTCTCCCTGACAGACACAGAAATAAATCAATAAATAGAAAATAAATTTACAAAACATGTTAATAGTGGAAGGAGAGAAAAGCTCAACTCATAAAAGCAATCCCATCAGAATGGTATTAGACTTCTTAGAATGAATCCTAAAAGCTGGGAAACATGCCCTTATCCATTATAATGCTTGAAAGGAAATGACAGCCAACCAAGATTTCTATATCAGAAGGGATAGCTTTTAAAGCTGCTGAATGTATAAGTCATTTTAAAATAAGCACCACCTAAAATAATCCATGACCAACATAGTAGCATTGCAGAAGACAATAAAAGGGATCCTATGGCACCGGAGGAAGAATTTCATGACAGGAATAGATGAACCAAGAGCTAGGAAAAATATCTATCATGTCCTGTTGAGTAAATGAGCAGTTCTCTAACATGAATAAGGGAGAAAGGAATCAAAGAAAAAATCAGTCAACTAAAAAAAATGATCAACAAATTCACAGAAATAATCAAACCTTTTTTACTACTAACCCTAAATATTAATGGTTTTAATTCTCCTATTAAAAGATGAATATAACAAGGTATATGAAACAAGGTGTAACTATTTGCTGTTTCCAAGGTAATAAAACTTCACTTGGAAAGGCTCAAAGAGTGAAATTAGAAGGATGGACTTCTGTACACCAAGCAACTGGAAGATGAAAGCCTGCCAGAATAGCTGCTCCTCTTTGTATAAAACAAATTTAAAATTGAAATTAATCAGAATAGACAAAGGAGGCCAGAACATGTTAATAAAGGTAACAATCCACCAAGAAGAGATAGAAATTATATATGCATGTAGATATATATTGAAGTTTGAGGCTCCCTATCTCATAACACAAACACGAGTATAAATGGACAGCTGTGTCTTGATATAATGGTATGGGGTGACTTTAATACCACAAGCCCATCAACAGATAGGCTATCAGTCTAAAGTCTAACATAATCCAGAATTAAACTGGATCATAAATCAAATGAGCTTAATAGACATGTACAGAATTTTCCACCAAACAGCTGCAGAACGCACATTCTTCTAGCAGGCCATAAAACTTTCTTAAGGTCACATTACAATTCTTAACATACACAAATACTTTCTTCCACATAACCATATCACAGTGGACTAAAACTCTAAGTCGATAACAGGATAAACTATAGAAACTACACAAATACATGGAGAATGAGCACTAACGCTCTTGAATGAACAGTGAGCCACTGAAAAAATCAGGGAAGAATTTTTTTAAAATTTGTTGAATAAAATAA
>NW_008332592.1:1390643-1390895 GCF_000622305.1 Nannospalax galili
AAGCTTAATGCTTAATCTCAAGGTCTCCGGTGAAAGAAGAATAATTCAAACACCAAAGCAGTAGAAATGAAGAGACAGCGAAGATACGGGCACAAATTAATGACATGAAGGCTGACAGGATAATGAAGCAAAGAGTTGCTTCTCACAAAGATAAACAAGATAGACAAGCACTTAGCTAAGCTAACGAAGAGAAAGAGAAGACCCAAATTGATAAAATTAGAGATGAACAGAGTAAAAATATGAGGATTGAAC
>NW_008332592.1:1391146-1396318 GCF_000622305.1 Nannospalax galili
TTAGTATCTTTAGTTGTGTAATTAATGATGTAACAGAGAGCTCTGAATCCATGGTCACACAGATGGTTTGATTAATATTAATGGGTCACAAAACAAAATAAACAGACATGAATATGAGAGAGATATTTGTGGGGAAGAAAGGGATGGATGGGGTGACAAGGAGATGGGGAGTGAGAGAGGTCAGTATACATTGTGTACATATGCAAAAATGTCTAAGAATAGGTTTAATTAATAAAACGATAATAAATAAACCAAGAAAACATGATTAATTTAAGATCAATGAAGAGCAACAAAAAATGGATCAGTAATAAAGATTTTCTTAACACAGAAAAATCCAGAACTGAATTATTATCTGCCAAACTCTATAAGACCTTTAAAGAAAAGCTAACACCAATGCTCTTCAAGCTCAAACAAAAAGAAACTACCTGCTAATTTTTTCTTGATGAACATAGACACCAAAGTTCTCTATAATGTATTTGCCAATTAAATTCAGCAGTATATTTTAAAAACCAGAGATTTTTATCAAATTTCATTCCAGAAATTCAAGGATGGTTCAATATATGCAAATTAAAAGTGTAACATAGCACGTAAACAGATTTAAGGACAATAGTCAGAGGATTATTCCATTTGAATGCAGATTAGCCTTCAACAAAATTCCATGCTACAAAATTCATAATAGAAGCCCTGAAGAAACTAGGAATATAAAAACATAATTGAATATAGATAATAAATTTATATCCAAATTATATTAAATGAAAATCTATGCTCTAGAATTTACTCTAGAGCCTAGAATGAGAAAGGAACCATATTATCTCCACTATTATTCAATATATTATTTAAACCCTAAGCTAGAACAATAACTCAATAGAAAAACAAATGCAATAAGGAACGAAGAGGTCAGCTTAACTGTTTTCATAAATTATGATTCTAGGCTTTAAAAACTCTAAAGACACTACCAGAACTCCTAGACCTGAAGGAGGTGTAGCAAAGCAGCAGGATTCAAAGTCAACAGCAGAGATCACTAACTTTTCGACTTAACCAACAACAAGCATTCTGAGAAAATTACTAGAAAAAAGATCCCATTCAAAAACAGCATCAACAAACAAAACACTTAGGAATAAGCCTAACTAAGTTTTATATAGTGAAAAATTTAATGCTGGAGAAAGAAATTAAAGGAGACTCTAGAAGATGCAATGAATTCTTATGTTCATGGATCAGAAGAATTTAATATTAGAAAATGGTTGTTTCTGAAAGCAATCTATAGATTGAACACAATTCCTATCAAAATGCAAATGATATTCTTCACAGAATGAGGAAGAGCCAATTCTAAAATACAAATAGATGCAAATGAATACCAAAGCATTTCTAAACAGAAAGCAATGCTGCGTACATCACAGTATGTGCTCTCAATTTACACTACAAAGCCATAACAACAGAAATAAGGTGGTACTGGCATGTGAATAGGCATCTGGGTGGCCCCTAATGCAACAGAATAGAAGATTTGGAGGTGAAACCATGCTGGCGTAGCCACTTAATCTCTGACAAGGCTTTCAAAAACATACACTGGAGAAAACAAAGCTTGTTCAACAAAGGTACTAGAAAACAGGGTATTCTCGTGTAGAAGAATGAAATTAGATTCATATCTCTTACCTTGCATAAAAGTAACTTCAAATGGACAGACAATGTTAACACAAAACACAAAGCACTAAAACTGCAGAGGAAAATAGTGAACTATTTCAAGGCACTGGGTAAGATACAGGCAGAAGCATGATATTTCTGAAAAATTCTCCAGGAGCTCTGGCAATAATAGCAAGCTTCTACAATAAGAATTCCATAAAATTGAAAACATTTGCATAGAAAAAGATACAATCAATAAAGTAAAGAGCACCTACAGATTCTTTGTTAATTACATTTCAAACTGGAAATTAATATCCAGAATCTGTAAAGAATTCTAAAATTTAAAAACCAATAAAATATAACCATTTAGTCAGTAAAGGAGTTAATGAATTGAAAAAAGAGTTCTCAAAAGAAGAAATACAAATGGTCATTTAAAATGTTCAACATCCTTATTCTTCCAGTAAATACAACCTGTTTTGGGATTCTGCTTCCCCGCCAGTCAGAACGGCGATCATCAAGAAAACAATGAGTACTGGATAATGATCCCAGGAAAATAGAGCCCTTATACACTGCTAACCTGTTTTGGGATTCTGCTTCCCAGCCAGTCAGAATGGCGATCATCAAGAAAACAAAGAACAATGAGTACTGGATAATGATCCCAGGAAAATAGAGCCCTTATACACTGCCGGTGGGAAACGTCGAGTTCTACAGATACTGCAGACTTCATTATGGAAGCTTGTCAAGAAATCTAAAGGTAAAGCTATCAAAAGATGCAGATATATCACTCTTGAGTATACAACTAAGGAACTTTACCTAGTGTTTCACAGAGATACTTACACAGCCATGATTAATGCAGCACTTTTTGCAATAGCCATGTGTGTAAACAGGCTAGCTGCTCATCAGCAGATTAAAGGATGAAGGTCATATGATATATATACAAATGGAGTTTTATTCAGCTCTAAAAATTAATGTAATCATGCTGTTTACAGAATAATAGAAGCAACTGGATATCATCAAACTAAGTAAGTGAGCCAGGTCCAGAAAGACAAAGAACATATTTTCTTAAATAAGCAATATTTAGATATTCATCTCGTCTATATATCTATGTCTGCCACTAGATCCATCTTTCTAAATCTGTCTACCTATCTATGCTCTGTCTGTCACCTAATTACCAATTTACCATTCTGGATATGGATAGAGGCTTCTTTCAGCACAGAAACAGTTCTGAAGTGATAGATGTTGGAAGAGAAGAAGATATGGAAAAAGACAAACATCTCATTCTTTTGCTCATATGTGTATTATTTATATACATACACATGTTTGAAAATGCTCTAACAAAACCCATTATTTTGTATTTCTCATAAAAAAATTAATGAAATGTTTGGGAATTGGGACAAGCAAGAGGGTTCACATAGTATATGATATCTACAGGTGCCAGCAGGAAGAACAGGCTACACTATACTACAATTTTAAAAAATGAACATTTTACAAAGTGATATATCTAAAAAGGCTAAACCATCTGAAAATGGATCAGGTCAAGTTTTGATTCTAAATAAGTTTATCAAAAATTTTCATAGGCTGGCCAAGTTTGCAAAGGCCTTCAATCTGGCACTCAGGAGGCAAAGGAAGAGGGATTTTTGTGAGATTGTGGTCAACCTGATCTACATAGTCGCAGGCCAGCTGGGGAAAGGGGTGACTCTGTCTCAATAAAACAAAAACAAAAAACAAAAACAGAAAGTTTCCCCCCAATTTGCATAATGTGTTTCTCTTATAAGATTAAAATTTTAAATTGTGGCAAATAGTTTTGTGTCTATTATTATAATTGCTTTAATTTTATTCATAGAAATGTTTGTCATCTGATACAAGAAATTTCATAAATACATTTTGCTTGTTAGCATGAAAATGACTCCAATAAACTTGAGAACTATGTTCTAAATTCACCATAAACTCTGTCTGTGTTGCTGGAAAGATTAGGGAATTTTTTTAGAAATGAACATTTTTTTAATGAAAATTTTACTTGGTGATAAGTCTAGTAGTTTAGTCATAATTTTAGAAATTTCTTTACTAGTAAAGTAGTATACTTTCAAGTTTATGTTAAAGTGCATTCATTCTTATTTCCATGCTATCTGGCCATGGTGACTGAAGAGTCATAATTAACTAGTACTTTGATTATTTTGTTAAAATAACTGCCTGTATTTCCAGGATATCCCTACTAATTGTATATGAAATCTGTATGATTGTCTGTTGTGTTGTACTGTGAAGCATTTTCATAGAAATCTATTCTAAACTACTGCATAATTCTGATGAATGAGCTTCAACTTTTATACAGTAGTGATTGAAGACCAAGACAATTTTAACTTGCAGTTTTTCCATCTGAATAAGAGACAATGACACCTATTTGGTGTAGGAAGTGGGCTTCAGTTATCATGCAGGACATGAATTACCTCACCTTCAATGCACATAGAAGGAAAGGTATGTGGTTCAAATGCAAGATTCATATAAAACATTTCTATAACCCACTGGACCAAAATTAAAATTCCTTTCAATCTTTATGAGCAGGCAATAAGAAAGAATAAATATTTCAGTGAAAGCTTATAAAAAAAATAGTGCAGAAAGGTAATTAGGGACAAAAGAGCCTTCGTGGCAATATATTATTTTGACGTAAAAATACAACAAATGGCTCCCCTACCTGCAGGCCTCTCTCTGGAGTAAGTATATTGCGCCCTCTGCCTCTTGACTCCCATAGCCTAATTCAACCTCCCATCTCCCCCACTGGTCTCTCCTAGTTTGGCCCCTGTCCCATTCCTTGTCTTGGGGCCCCAGACACCTGGGGAACCAATACTGCTTCCTGATCCTTTTCATCCAGACCAACGTAGTGACTTCTCTGAGCCCCAGGAGCACTTCTTCTGGCACCCTCACCTTCCTCTGCTTCCCTGAGCCTGCACCACCTTCCAGCCTCTTTCTGGGACATGGGGGATGACCTTTCCTCTTCCTGATCCTTTGCATCCAGAACAACCCAGCTCCTCAGTGCAGTCCCAAGGAGATATTGGGGGCCTCTTCATGCCCCATCTGCCTTTGCATCTTTTCTGGGCCAGGCTCCCAGATTGTCCAACCCCCAAATTCCTGAGGCCAAAATCGTTCCCAGAAGGATCCAGAACTTAAGAGAAAGCCTGAAAACATCTGACCCTCACCTGGGCCAGGCTCCCAGATTGTCCAACCCCCAAATTCCTGAGGCCAAAATCATTCCCAGAAGGATCCAGAACTTAAGAGAAAGCCTGAAAACATCTGACCCTCATCTGAATTGGGCCTCTGTGGGAACTCCTGAAGACAAAAGCATCCAGCCACTCCAATATAAAATCAAAAGAGAGAACTGGAAGCTTAGACAAACCAGCTTTCATGCCCAAAAAGTAAACAACAAAGACACATAAAGTTCACAAAAATAAGCAGACCTAAACTTGAAGGCCAGAGTCTCACACAAGAATCAGAAATTACAAAAGAAATTCACATGTCAAAATCACAGAGAAAAAATAATAACATGAAAAACCAAAATAACAT
>NW_008332592.1:1396960-1397725 GCF_000622305.1 Nannospalax galili
TCAATAATAACTTTAAATATCAATGGACTGAACTCCCCAAGAATGGAGAAAGGAATAAGTATACCCTAGGGTCAAAGAAAGAAAGTAAATAAAGGTATAATTGTGGGAAGAAAAAATAGACAAAAATGCAAACAGTAATCAAAATGATGGCAACCAATACATATCTTCCAATTATATCTTTGAATATCAATGGACTTAACTTCCCAGTCAAAAGACGCAGGCTACGTAAACTGATTAAGAAACAAAACCCATCTTTTTGTTGTCTGCAAGAAACTCACCTCACTTTCAAGGACAGGGACTATCTCAAAGTGAAAGCATGGAAAAATATATACCAAGAAAATGTCACTAAGAAAAAAGCAGGTGTAGCAATTCTAATATCTGACAAAATAGGCTTTAAACTAAAACTAATCAGAAGAGACAAAGAAGGCAACTTCATTCTGATCAAAGGAACAATGAATCAAGAAGATATCACAGTCGTGAACATATATTCATCAAACTATGGTGCACCCAAGTTCATAAAAACAATACTACAGGACTTTAAGACCCAGATTAACCCCAACTCATTAATAGTACGGGACTTCAATACCCCACTGTCACCATTAGAAAGGTCAATAGCGCAGAGAGTGGATAAACAATACCATACATCAAGTGGACTTAACAGACATCTACCGAGTATTCCAACCAAGCACCAAAGGACATACTTTCTACTCAGCACCCCATGGAACCTTCTCCAAAATCGACCATATACTGGGGCACAAAACAAAC
>NW_008332592.1:1400680-1401456 GCF_000622305.1 Nannospalax galili
CAGGAAGCAGGATAATGGAAAAGACCAGGGAGGTAAAGGAAAAGAAATAACCTGAAAGAGAAGAACAGTAGGAAACAGGCCTTAACAAGGGAGATATGGATAAAAATTGGGTTAGTTTAAGGAAGGGGGAAAGGAAGGGTATGCAAGGAACCTTGGGGATAAAGGAAAAGAAGGAGCTCAAGAGAGGTAGGACCATAGGAGAAGAGTATTAGTAAGTTAGAAAGGGGAGAAATGGGTCACCTTAAGTGGGAAAACCATGATGTAGGGGTGAGACGATGGAAGAGATAAACAATGCCTAGCTAGTTTTGAAAACCAAGGAGAACCATATTACTTCTACAACCTACTGACAAATTATACATAGCAGATCAAGAAATATATGTCTAGGTAAGTTTTATCTGAGAACAATTGGTCTTTGCCCAAGATTTATCTACATGACACACAATAACTAAAAATATCAGACTGATGGAACTAACCTTCTTGGGTGTTTAACAGACATACTTTGAGGTCTATAATAATTTGGTCTGAGGAACATAAAGAACACTTTTCGCTCCTAGCCCTCCTAGGTCGACTAGTTCCAAGGGACTATGAGCATCTCTCAAAATATCCTATAATGGTCTTGGGTCACCTGTCCTCTTGATCAAGGAGGCTGAGGAGACCCCACCAGATGGGCTTGAAGCCAGTGTCCAGTCTCTAAAGAGGAGGGTCAACACAGAGGAATCATTTCCTCCATGCTTCCAAGTGAAGCCAACCATGGTCGAGCAGGAACTCTGACTTAT
>NW_008332592.1:1402153-1405061 GCF_000622305.1 Nannospalax galili
AGTAACCAACTGTGACTAGTAATAATCAGATATATAGAGATTAGAAATGCATGTACATCTTAGTGTCAGTTGTATTGAAAATGATTTTTTCTGTATGACAGTATATTTTAATAATGAAATGGAGATCTTTTTAAAGTTTAAAACCTCATTTAATTTTATGTCTTATAGGGTTTATACTGAGTACAATATTGTATAACTGTATTAATTCAGCTATAAACCTAATATTTTACAGCCAATTTCGAAAGAGATGCATCTTAACTCTGGAAATTGTTATTGAATATGTCAATGCTGTTGTAATGAAATGCTTCTTCTAATTATATGGTTATTAAATAAATAATTTAAAATAAGAATAAAAATACAACAAATGTTGTCTAATTGTTATGTTTTAGAAAGATGCGAAACATGGAGAGCTGGCATCACAGGGTGAACCTTCACACTGCAGTGTTTTGTATATGGTTTCATATCTTAACATTTTAGTAACAAGTTCATCATTTTTACTTGTATTTGCACGCATGGTGTGTGTGTGTGTGTGTGTGTGTGTGTGTGTAAATCATAGTCCTATGTAAAGGATAGAAGATAGCATACAGAAGTCAGTTCTCTCCTCTCAGCATGTAGAATCCGGCGACTGAATTCAGGTCTTGTCTTGGCAGCTAGTGTCCTTATCACCGGCGCCACCTCACTGGCCCATTTAACAACTTTAATAAAGACCTGCAATTTTATAAATAGTTGCCATATGTTTAAAATCTCTTCTTCTTTTGGGAAAATTGGCTTCATTAGTCTTACATCAACAATGCATCATTTCAAACATTCAAAAAAGCAAGATCCTAATATTTCAATATTAATTATGACAGGTATAATTTCTTAAAATTTATGATTAAATGAGACAATCCATGCAAATTCCCAATGCACAGAAATGTGAAAGACTTGTCAGGTCTAAGTTTCCTCTGAGAGTTGTTATCCGTAATAAGTGAAATATGAACGGGAGTATGGATAAATATACACATGACTCCAAGGCGCCTTTCAGAATACTTAAGTCCTTTACAAAAGAAAACATCCTTTACTGCAGTAGTCAGAAGTTGCATGCTGGGGAGATGGCTTAGGAGGTCCCAATGATTGCTGTGCAAGCATGAGGAACTAGTTTATTTCCGTAGCATCAGGGGTAAAGCTAGGCATGGAAGCATTACCTGCAACCCCAGGGACATGGACACAGTTGAAGGCCAGCTGATCCCATGGTCTCACTGGTTAGCCAATCTAGCTGAAATGGTGAGCCAGGGTCAGTAAGAAACCTTGTCTTAAAAATAATGTGTAGAGTGAAGGAAGACAATCAGCAACAACCTCTGCCCTCTGTATGAACAGGCCTGCACACTGAAGCACTTAAACATATACACATACACAGACACACACAGACACACACACACACACACACACACACAATCAACCTCTGCCCTCTGTATGAACAGGCCTGCACACTGAAGCACTTAAACACATACACAGACACACACAGACACAGAAACAGACACACACACACACACACACACACACACACACTGGAAGGTACTGTGAATACTGATGCACACAGAATAGAATTTGAAGACATGCATCTTTGTGACCCACTTGATGTGTGTGGTGATCTTAATTTGAGTACTCTGCAAGACCAGCAAGCACTCTTACTGGCTGAGCCATTCATTTCTCTAGGCCCAGATAATATTTTTTGATGCTTTCATATATATTGTTGAAATTTTTCGTTATTAAAGAAGAAAATTTCACATAATAAAGTTTGTCAAATATGAAGACTTTAACTTTTGGAAAGAACAAAGTAAAACATTTCACTTTTTATATGTGAGGACGCTGCAAATACTGGAAATCATCAGCATAGAAACACTACAATGGAAAGATTTTACATAAATTAAGCTCAGCCTTACCCATAATCTAATAAGGAATTGAAGACATTTGAATCACTAAATAGATATTAAATTATGGAACTATCAAGAGGCACATAAACAGCTCCGCCTTCATGATTTTTCAATTTAATTTATTTTAATTTTACATATATGCATATTTTGCCTGCGTCTGTGTAATTGCACCACATGTTTGCAGTACAGTGAAGGACATCAGATCCCCTGTAATCGGAGGTATGGATGGCTGCTAGCTGCCATGTGGGTTCTAGGAACTCAACCTGGGTCCTTTGCAAGAGAAGCCAGCGCTCTTACCCTCCGAGCTCCAATGCTTACAGCTCCCACGCAGGTGTAGAGAAGATTATTGGAGTTTAGGTACTGTAATGACTTTGTCAGACTTTTTCTACATCTACTGAGAAGAACATGTGATTCTTGCATGAGAGGCTGTTCATGAAATGAGCTGCATTCATGGATTTGTGTATGCTGGAGCATCCCTGCATGTGTGGAATGAGGCTAACGTGATCTTGGTGGGTGATCTTTTTGAAGTGTTCATGTATTCAGTTCATGAGTATTTGCTATTTTATTTTATTTAAAATTTTTTTTAATTTTTTTTTTACAATTAAATCTTGCATGAGAGGCTGTTCATGAAATGAGCTGCATTCATCGATTTGTGTATCCTGGAGCATCCCTGCATGTGTGGAATGAGGCTAACGTGATCTTGGTGGGTGATCTTTTTGAAGTGTTCATGTATTCAGTTCATGAGTATTTGCTATTTAAATTCTATTGAGTATCTAAAGCTATTTTCCTTTGCGTTCTTCCAGAATGATTTGTTCTTATTCTTTACCTTAATTTGAGGGACTTCAAGAAGATACTTGTATTTTTTTTGTTTTTTTTTTTTCATACAGAATACAGAAGTCCAAGGCAATTGACAGTGAGACGTTTTCACATGCATTTCTAATCTCTATATACATGATTATCACTGGTCACAGTCGCCCACCTTCTGAGCTCCTTGG
>NW_008332592.1:1409019-1416513 GCF_000622305.1 Nannospalax galili
CAAAACTAGGAATGGTGCAGTGCCCAAACTAGGAGTAGAGAACAGTGGGGGAGATGGAAGGGTGAATGAGGTTGGGGGAGTCAAGGCGCGGAGGGCTCTGCGATAGACTTGGCCCAAGTGGCCTGAGGATAGGAGAGCAGGTTAGGAGAGTTAGCCGGTGGTGCAGGTTCTGGGAAGCAGAGAGAGGTGAGGGTGGTGCCAGGTCCAGACGCAGTGCTCTTGGAGCCCAAGGAAGGCACTAAGTTGGTCTAGGTGAAAAGGATCAGGAAGCAGTATTGGTTCCCCAGGTGTCTGGGGCCCCAAGACTAGGAATGGCACAGGGCCCAAACTAGGAGTATAGAACGGTGCGGGGCGGGGGGGGTGATGGAAGGGTGAATGTGGCTTAGGGAGTCTCTGTGCGGAGAGCTGTGCTATAGACTTACCCCAGGAGGCCTGAGGATAGTAGTTTGGGGGTGATGGAAGGGTGAATGTGGCTTAGGGAGTCTCTGTGCGGAGAGCTTACCCCAGGAGGCCTGAGGATAGTAGTGCAGGCTAGGAGAGTTAGCCGGTGGTGCAGGCCCAGGGAAGCAGAGAGAGGTGAGGGCGGGGCCAGGACCAGAAGCGGTGCTCCTGTCGCCCAAGAAAGGGACTGAGTTGCTCTGGGTGAGAAGGATCAGGAAGCAGTATTGGTTCCCCAGGTGTCTGGGGCCCCAAGAGTAGGAATGGCGCAGGGCCCAAACTAGGAGTATAGAACGGCGAGGGGGGGGGATGGAAGGGTGAATGAGGCTTAGGGAGTCCCGGCACGGAGAGCTGCGCTGTAGACTTACCCCAAGAGGCCTGAGGATAGTCTATTTAAAATTTTTATGTGCATGAATGTTTTGCGTGGGTGTATGCCAGTGCACCTATGCATGCAATGCCCATGGAGGCCAGAAGAGGGCACTGAATCCCTGGAACTGGAGTAAGGCTGTTGTTAACCTCCACATGGGAACTGAACCTTGGTCTTCACAAGAGCAGGCACTGCTTTAAACCACTGAGGCATTTCTCCAGCTCAGATTTATTTAATTGCTCTAAGATACAAAAGTACTTTCATATTTTATATGTATGTGAGTCTTTACTCATTATTAAGATATTAAATAAAGTCATTTCTTATTTTTTAATGCTTTATTTTTATTTTATGTGTATGAGTGCATTGCACACATGTGTGTAAGTATACCCATGTCGTGCAATGCCTGCAGAGGTCAGAAGAGGTGTTGTATCCCCTGGAATTGGAGTCACAGAAGGTTGTTAGCCACCATGTGAGTGCTGGGAACTGAATTTGGGTCCTCTGCAGGAGCAGCCGATGCTCTTAACCACTGAGCCATCTCTCCAGCCCCCATTTATTATTATTTGATTGCACTTTCTATAGCTATATTTGCTTGCTGAAATTTAAATAATCTAAATTTTATGACTTACAAAATTATATTGTGTGAATTTAACATTTCAGAATAGATATAATTGGTAGAAATTTTAATATTAAGATGAACATAAGGGCTGGAGCAATGGCTCAGTGATTAAGAACACTTGCTGTTCTTCTACAGGAGCTGGGTTTGATTCCCATCATCCACATGGTGGCTAACAACCATCTATAACTCCAGTTCCAGGACATCTGATGTCCTCTTCTGGCCCCTGCTGACATTGCACAACATGGGTGCACTTACACACATAAAGTAAAAATATTTTTTTAAAAATGAAGGTACCTAAAAATACATTTAAAGAAGTTTTTACAATAAATATAAATGATTCAGGTAGGCCAAATTCTTAATTTAGAAAAGTGAATTCATGAGAGAATTAAAAAGTTAAGATTGTCACAAAATAGGCATAAAAATAAGAGTACAAAATACAAAATATTGAAAGGTAATTATTTGAACCTAGGAGCTTCGATATAATGTTTTCACAGAAAAAATAGAGATTTGTAGGAGATGGATAATTTGTTGCATAATCCACACATGTATTAAAGCATTGCATGGCATTTCTTGTTCCTGTACTATTTTTGTATATTAATTGTACAACTCAGTGGCTGGGGGGATGGCTCAGCAGTAAAGAACATTGGTTGTTCTTGTAGAAGACCCAGGTTTGAATCCCAGCACCCACATGGCAGCTAACAACTGTCCATAACTCCAGTCCCAGGGGATCCAACAGCCTCTTCTGACCTCCGAGGACATTGCACGACACAGGTGCACTTCCCTACATGCAGGCAATACATGCATACACATAAAATTTTAAAAAATTGTAAAAATCAATGGATTTGTAAGTTGAAGTTTGCTTCCATTTCCCCTATTGACAAAAATAGAGTGGAACTCCCATAAGCCTCCTTCGTCTTTAGTTTTCTCTCAGAACACAATGTGTATAATTGTTGGAAGGTGCTATACATGCTACCTGAAGGAAAAAACATGCTTCAACCTTACCTAACTTTGAATTCTGGAAACTACAACAGTTGGTCAGCCTGGCACGATATGCCCACTGGTGCAATAGTGGCACAAATATTATGAAGTAATCAAATACTTTCTAATTGAATTTAAGGTCCACTTGATGAGATGGAACCTATACCTGATGCTGATACCGATAGCCTAGGAACCTGAGGCTAGAGAGGTCACAGACCATAGGGGAGAGCCTGATGCTATTATTCTGTTAAAAAGATACAGTATTAAACTGACTAATGACATACTATTATACCCATAGATTAATGCATCTTTAAAATCCAGTAAAGCAGTTTCCTTATATAGCAGTTAGTAATTGACATAGAGAACCACAACTGGCCAACGTGCAGAGACTAAGAGGCTGCAGAGCACTTATCCCCAAATAGGACACCTATGTCAAACTTACTCCTCCCAAGGCCCAAAGATCATTGTGGAAGATTGTAAAATCCAAAAGAGGAGGATGACCACTGTGAAACCACAGTTTTCCAGACAACTGCTCCGTTATTCACATGAACTCACAGCTGTCCTGGCAGTATGCACAAATCCCACCTAAGCTAAACTCAAGCCAGAAGTGAGCAAGACACCCCAAGCCTCCCTGAGGAAGGGTTGGCAATCAATGGTTGCTGGGAGGCAGAGAGTCAGTATCATTTAAGGATGAAAATCTTGGTAGGTTAATAAGGCTCCAGTGGATGAACTCTCACTGAAGGACATGTGGTGGCACAAATTAGACTCTATAGGCTTTAATATACATACATATAATTAATATATATAATAAATGTACTGTATGGAGTATGTACTATTATATATGAATATATATTAGAGTACATGAAATTGAATGAGGTTCATATAGAGAAGAGGATCTAAATATGATCAAAATGAAGATATATTCCAAAGATATATGAAATTTATAAAAATTCAATAAAAAGCATCAAAAAAAGAATTTTCACATGTCAATGATTATCATCTACTAACATGCATAAAGTGAATTCCACAATTCTATATCAAATGCTAAAGTCATTATAAAATTAGCATGAGAGCTAGAGAGTTGGTTCAGTAGCTAAGAGTACTGGCTGCTCTTGCAGAGGACCCGGGCCTAGGGTCCATATCTGCCCAGGCCTGATATGGTGACTAACAACCATCCCTAACTCCAGTTTCAGAGGATCTGATGACATCTTCTGGCCTCATTGCCATTGCACACACTGGTATACTTACATTAATGCAGGCAAAACACTCATACAGACAAAATAAAAGTAAGTATCAATTTTAAAATCTTCAAAATTATTATGATACTAACAACAAATAATTTATTAGGTTATTTTCACATATTTTGAACCAAAAAAATCAAGGAAACTTTGAAAGTTGGTTTAATAGTTAAAGTCAGCTCAAATTTAATCTGATATTCACAAATAATGTAAAATGTCTTTTTTTGTTATGATGCTAGCAACCATCTTAAAATGACAGCGGAGTACAAGTGGATTCTACACTTCTGCTAAGTTGTTGTACAACTTAATGCACAAGGTACATGTTAGTGGGATTCAATTGGTAATAAGTTATAATTTCTAATTAAGACCTATTGAAATGAAATGCCATGCCAAACAGTGATCCCTGACTGTTGATAAGGTTGTAGTGAAAAAAATTCAGTGAACTCAGATTGCTGCAATCTGTCTCTCCATCTTCTCCAACACATTTTCTGCCTTTTTTGAGAACAGATATACTTTTAGAAGTCATCTCTAATATTTCTTGGCAAGGCATTATTTCAAAAAGCTGCTGGTAGTGACAAGGGCCTTAAAGAGCATAGACTCTACAGAGAAAGAGAAGCACGTGTAAAAGAAACCCCAACCCTGGGGTATATATGACTGGGCATAAGTGCTTTCAAGTGAGAGAAATAATGGCTCAGTCAACGTAACATTGTAATGAACGCTACGAGGCTTCAACATTATTTTGCTGAGACTTGCATAGGATTTATTATAGGAATTAAATAATAAAATAGTATCCGCTATATTGAGCATTGCCATGCTTTATAATGGTACGGTAAACAAGTTCTCTATTGGGTGGCTGTTATTATCCCTGCTTTGCTACTAAGAGCATCAAGTTCTGTCTGTAGGAGGCACATAGTTGATGTTCCAAAGATGGAATTTCAAATCAAGATCAAAGAGTCTATGGACTGTGGAGCTGGCTCAGCAGTAAAGAACACTGGCTACTCTTTCAGAGGACCCAGGTTTGGTTGGCAGCCAGCCAACACTCATCTGTAACTCCAGTTCCAAGTTTTCTGACACCCTTTTCTGGCCTCTGTGGGCATTGCATGTCACCAGTGCATTACATACAAGCAGCCTGTACACTCACCACACATAAAATTAAATTTAAATAAATTATTTCTTAAAGACTCAATAAATCTGTATCTTAAACTTTGCAAGACAGCACACTGACTGATGATATCACTCTAATTTAGCTGTCCCAATCAATGCAGTTTCATGTAGGAAATAGGAAATAAACATGCAAACTTAAATTAACAATGTGATGAAAGAGACAAAAGAGTGCTTAAGATGAGGAATTCAAGTTCTTAGACATTTTTCTCTGAACAGTTTCATTGAACTTTTTGAAAGTGGACTTTTGGACCAGCTTAGAATTGCATTTGCTATACATGACAAAGACCATAATTACAGTGTCCTAAACATGGTAGGTGTTTACCTCTTCCGTACTGGAAGATTATAGATATGTATCCAGAGTTACTTTTGATGCTTCATGATTACCTTAATCAATAACCTAGGTTTTGACTCTCTGTTTTAAAATTCTTCGCATACATTCTATCTTTAGGGTAATCTTTAGATCCAAATGCCTAATAGAATTCCAACCGTCTGTTTCATAAAGGATGTAGAGCTAGAACACAGGCATATACAAGCCTTCAGTCTGATTTTACAAGCGCTTCTTTCCAATCCTGTCTACAACATTGACTTTTTCCTGGTAGGCCATCTCCAGCTACATGCAGACAGAGGAAAGTAGCTTAGTAGCTGCACAGTAGAATCAATGCTGGGAGTTGTTACTAAAAGGGGAAATAAGTTGATACGACTACCTGCTCCCTGTTCACTGATCTAACCAAAAGGTGAGACACAACCCTGACTAGCACTGGCGAAGCCATTGCGGCAATCCAGCCCTTGCAAGGTTGATTGGGGGTCTGTGTGGGTTCTGCACTGAAAGAAGAGCCTCCAAAAAAAAAAGGCTCCAAGGGAAAAAAATGAGTGTGACTGCAATTCATGCAGCCCAAATCAAGTGAGAAATTTAGTTAAACTCTTATGATGTGCTCTGTGTCACAAAGATGCCTATTTGCTTATATTTCCTCTCTGCCCATCAGAAGGAATTAATGTAATCAGTAGGGCAAGATCCAACGGTTTTATGTATGCAATTTTATATTCTAAGCAACTTTTCATCAGTCAAAAAGCCATTTTCATGATAAATGATCAAAATCGTGTTTATATTTCCATGGTCTGCTTTCTATTTCCATAATTCCCAGTCATGAATATATGATGTGGTGGTAACACGCCCTGGCCATTTTTAGATGTTCTGTCCCTCAGGAAACATCGCCAGTGATGCAGTTCACAAAATGGAGAAAAACACCGACAAGGCAAGTCGTAAGGTCATTTCTGCTATTTCTTTGATGTAAAGTAAATGAATTTCTTAGCAGAAATTATGTTACAGGGAAGCAGTGCGGAACTATACAGTGTGAACTTTAACCTCAATAAAGCTAGGTAAATAATCCTGGATCATTATCTACTTGCTGTAGAGTTAACACCAATTCTCTGAGCCTCTTCTTTCATTATAATCACTTATTATAATCTGTGATCTGATTATGTGACTGTAAATTTTTAAAATAAAAGGGTACTTGCTTAAAAATGTGATGAAAATGACATATTTAAATACCAAGAATCAAAACCTTTTTTATCATTATATGCTTTTTAAATGTGCTAGATTGATTTCACAGGCTCATTCTTTTAAATGGAATACTGGAAGTTTTCTGTGTACATTTAAATTTTGCACTTCTTTTTTTAAATTTATTTTTTTCTGTGATGTATGCTTGTTTGTGTGTGAGGGTGCTCTTACCTGTGCTGGTGCTGGTGGACACCAGATGTCAACTTGAGGTATGTTTCTCTATCACTCTCCACCCTATTTTTTTGAGCTGTGATCTCTCTTTGGACCTGAGCCGTTTCAGATACTTTGGTTGACTACTGAGTGCTAGAATCTATCTTTCCCCCACTCGCCAGTGCTTAGGTTAGGCTCACAGGACTGCATCTGGTTTGCATGTGGGTCCTGTGGATCTGAACTGTGGTCCTCATTCTTGAATAGTAAGCACTTTACCCACTGAGTCATCTCTCCAGCCCAGTTATTTAAGTATTCCGGATATTAGCCACTGTCCAGGATATAGCTGGCAAAGATTTTCTCCCATTCAGTAACCACAAATGGGCCAATGAACTGTTTTCAAAACAAATACTAATCCCCAGCAAACATTTTAAAACTGTTCAACATCCTTTTCCCTCAAGGAAATGCAAATTAAAATGAATTATTTCTCTCTCATCCCAGTCAGAATGACTAACCACAAGAAAAGAAATAACAAATATTGGCAAGAAAGTGGGAAAAGAGGAACCTCTATACACTGTTGATGAGAATGTAAATTGGTGAAGTCACTATGGAAATCTGTGTGGAGGTTCCTCAAAAATTATTAAATAGAACTACGATAAGACCCAGCTGTGTCACGCTTGGGCATATACCCAAAGGACCCTATGTCTTGCCTCAGAGACACTAGTACATCTTACTGCTACACTATTAACAATAGCTAAGAAATAGAATCCGTGGAGGTGTCCATCAACAGATGAACAGAGAAAGAAATGTGTGATGTGTATCCACTGAAATTTTATTGGCTGCAAAGAAACAATGAAATCATGACAGCTATAGAAAAATGGATGCATCAGGAAATAATTATTTTAAGTGAACTATACCAGGCTCTTTCAGAAAGATAAATACTGCATGTTTTCTCCTATATGTGGACCCTAGAAATATATATATGTAT
>NW_008332592.1:1416539-1424023 GCF_000622305.1 Nannospalax galili
AGAGAGAGAGAGAGATAGTATACATAAGTACATGTGGGGTATATATGTTATAAACAAGAAAGGGGACCATGGGAGAGAAGGGAGGTTTGGAAGGTAAAGAAAAAAAAATGAGGGTAATGAAATACATGTGATTAAGTACCAGAAAGGGCACTTGTGCAAGGAGAAATGGGACCAGCAAGTGGGGAACAAGTAGGGCTTGTGAGGAACCTAGGAGAAGACAATGGGGGAAGCAGGCCAACATGAAGCACACAAGAAAACACCAAATGAGACTCATTACTTAAAACATTCATTTTACAGAAAATAATAATAAATAGGCAGAGAAATAAAAATAAATAGGTTGGAGATTCAAAATTATACTGCATTTTTAAAAAAAAATTTTTAATATGTATAAGGGTTTTTCTCTGCACGGACCTAAGTGTGCTCACGTATGCAATGCCAACAGAGGCCAGGAGAGGGGATCAGATACTGTGGAACTGGTGTTGCAGACAGTTGTTAGCCGCCATGGGGATGCTAGGAATCAGATAGATCCGGGTCCACTCTGCCAGTGCTCTTAACCACTGAGCCGTCTCTCCAGTCCTTACACTGGGATTTTTTTAATAGATATTTCATGATTAGAATTCAGGGAATAAATATTTCAAACTCTCATTTACTTGGGACTTTAATTACTTGTAATTTTTCGGTATGTTTATTCCAACTGTTGCCAGTGGTTGCAATCTGGGTTAGCATTTCCGGGTTCTTGGTCTCTTATTCAAGGATGTGAAATAAATGCCCACACAGATTTGCAAAGTGGCAAAGTAATTTCATTCAAAGTGCAGCAATAGTGCAGATTCAAAAGGAATATGCTGTCACACTGACAGCAGTCACATGAGTGAAGGTGTCTGTCTTAGTTTCTTTCCATTGCTGTGCTAAAAACACTGACCAAAAGGGGAGGAAAGGTTTCCTTTTATCTTGTATTTTCAAAGTCATAGTTCATCACTGATGGCAGGGGCTGAAGCACGGTGGAAGGCTGCTTACTGGCTTGCTTCCCTGACCTGTGCTCAGTCTGCTTTCTTATACAACACAGGATCATCTGCCCAATAGGCTGGGCCCTCCCACATCACAGAACAGTCAGGAAAATACCCCACAGACTTGGCATCAGGCCAAGCCAATGGAGGAGATTCCTCCACACAGGAGTATCCAGTTGACAACAGAACTACCCAGCACACTATCCTACCAAAGAGGGACTTGTTTAACCATGTTTATTGACTCTTTTCATAATTACTAGGAAAAGGAAACAACCTAAATGTACCTCAACTGAGGAATGGATAATGGAAGTGTGGCACATATAAACAATGGAGTTCTATTCAGCTGCAAAGGAAAATGAAATCATGAAGCTTGCATAGGTGAAACTGGAAAACTTTATACAGAGTGGGGTAACCCAGACATATAGAAAAACAAATGCCTCATATTCTCTCAGTTCTTTAGATGTGGGGAATATATCCTGAAGTAACCACAGAATCCAGCAAAATAGGAAGGGGCAGTGAAGGGTGGGGAAAGGAAACACCTTGAGAGGGGGAGACTAGGACATGGACGCTGTGAAAATTAAAGTGAGGAAAATGGGAAGGACTTTAACTGCGGAGGAGGGAGAATAACACGGGATGAGGGAGGAAAGGGTGATAAATAATACTAAGGGTTTTGAAAAAACAGAGGGAAATGTATTATTTCATAAGTTTACATAAAAACATCCATATAATATTTATTTATTATTTATTTATGTGACTGCTTGAGTATAGCTTAAGGCTATCTATCAGAAATCCCAGTGCCAGGCAAAGGAAGCCTCCCTTCAAATTGTTGGTTGGACTGGTCTATGAGATTCCCAAATAAAATATAGACTATGTCCATAGCCCTTGGTTGCCTCCCAGAACTTGAAGGTAAGTCCCTATTGCTGGAGACACTTTGACCTGTAAAACCTGAAGAAACTGAACAGGAGCTGACCTGGCAAACCTCCACACTGAAGACTAGCTATCATAATGTCAGAGGTACTGTGTATGTTGCCAAGAAAGGAAATCTACTCAACTCCAAAGTCTATGAACTATGAACCACAGTAATGACTGGCTTGATATGATAGCTCCAATGATGAAATATTGGCACTTTTATCTTGGTGGTAATCAACAACTGTCTAATTGGAATGTAAGGCCGGCTCAATAGGAGGGAATCAATGTATGGTACTATAAACATAGACAAGTACACAGGGTTGGAGAGATCGCAGACCCTAGAGGAATTCCTGCCATTTTCCTAAACCACTGTATTTTCTTACTATATTGTAAGCACACTCATCAGGAAGCTTCTTTTTGAAACAAACAAACAAACAAAAAACAAATAAACAAAAAACAGAGACTATCACTACAACTGGTAATCCTGGAAGAGGGAGCAGAAAGAGAACCATGATGCCTGTTACAGGATAGTGTCTTGTACACATAGAAGGGAAGGAAGATGTACTGGTAAAGTCTCAGCAATTTAGTTGCCTAAACAAGATCTGCATAGTGACAATACTAGCTGACATGCCAACTTGCATGGGGGAAACTTCACAGGATTCCACTTCTAGATGAAGAGCTATGGGCAATCAATGGTTGCTGAGGGAGGGAAAATCCATTTTCTCCAGTGATGAGCTTCCTGATAGGCTAATGGGTTATCTAATCTCAAGTGGTCAACCCTAAACACATGTGCATAGCAGCACCATTAATCATTCAGTGCCTTGTATATACCCAGACATCCTAGCCAATGAACAACATGGTGGGTCTCTCCTTCCAAGCCTTAGCCAAAGTTGGGCAGGGCTCCTGGGTCTTTTCTACTCTCCCTGTTTCCCTGGTTGTGACCTGTATCTCCATCAGACGTTAAAATGTAAGGCCGTTATTTTCCTTTAAACATTTTTGTTTGGGGTTTACAGCTACTTCTACTCGGAAAGAGGGGCTATCTTTTCAACCAGTGGCTTTTTTTCCAATCCTTGCTTCTTCTTCTGTATTTCAAATTGGAGCAGACTATATTTCCTATAAAACTTTATGTGGAAGTGTTTATAAAAGGAGCAGGTGAGCTGGTTCGACTAGTCACCCAGCAGTAACTGTGTGGGCATCAAGCTGCTCAACTTTCCTGGATGAGAAAATGCTTGTAGCATTCAGGAGGTTTTCAGATTCTGTGAGGTACGTTTATAGTGATGTAAGAAAAAAAACAGACACACTATTGGTTTCTCTGGTTCAGTCCAAGGCCGTTCCATTATAGAAGGCTCCATTTACCACTCAAGAGACTAAAGTACAAATCAAAGGTAGCAATGTAGGCATGAAATCGGGGATGCTGAGTGTACTGAAAGTGTTCCATCAAATTATGAGGCATGGGTGATGCCCTGATTCGTATTAAAAGTGTGTGTACTGAAATGACTGAATTTGTTATTTGGGGACCAGCCACTGCACTTTTCCACTGAGAATCAATCTACTTGCTTATCACTGAGTTTCTCATTCCAGATTCCATCTAACCTGAACCAGAAATGCCACGGCACTCCCCTTCTTAAATCACTCATTTGCTGATGAATATGAATAGAATTTTATTATGTCATCTATATCTTCTTGATAGACCCACAGACCTGTAATGGACCCAGATACAATTGCAAATCTTCTCTTAGGAAATGTAATTACTGCCCATTCTGCATATAGGAAGATGTATGTGTCTGAAGTTTTCCCCAATTCCTGAAGATGGTTGTTATAATCATTATTTCACTCTCAAAGTAGGAAACAGGGTATGCATCAGCTACTTTTAAGGTAATCTTTCTTTCCTCATACCCCCATTCTTAGTTTTAAAAGTAGCTTGCCTTGAAGTTTACCATTACCATTAGCATGTAATGACCTCACTTCTCAACAGGGAAGCACAGTGCCCTGACATATGGAGAAAGTCCTTGCCTCTGGGATTTACTGAGGAATTAGAGACTCCTCATGTGGAGTATTCTTGTCTGCACCCAGGTTCTTCTTTCAGATGTAAGATATGCTGTATCTCACTTTATCCTTGAATAAATTAGAAGAATTCATTTAGAAGTTCCTGGAGAATAAAGCATTAGCTCATAAACACCCTCTTAAACCCAACCTGAACCCATCTTCCAGAACTCCTTTCCTAGCAGTGCTACTGCCGGATGATGCTCCCTTGCACTCTAGCCGGACTGTGGAGACTTGAGCAGCATCTTAGGTCATTAAGACAGCATTTTGAAAATAATTTGTTTTCCCAATCTATGAATAGTTATTCATATGTATTTTAAGCAACCAATATTTTTCTAATTAGGTCTACTTTTGCTGAAATAAAAAATGTTGGTAGTTTATTAGTAAACTAGGTCTGCCAGGTGCACGGGCAGTTTACCATCCAGTTGTCTGCTGTCTTTGCTGAGGTTACTTTTTAAGAAGTTTGGGAAAAGATGGAGTATAAGTATTAAACGTAGATTAAATCTGAGCACTTTCTAGGATATTTTTTCTTTCTTCTCAGGTTTGTCCAGCTGGAGAATGGCTTCTCAGCCACTCCCTGACAACACACTCAGAAGCTTCTCGTCATGAACCCCACCTTTCATTCAGCACTCCATTCCTTAACATTCACTACAGTCTGTTTTTGAAGGTGATTTTAACTTCTTTAAATGTCGTTTTCTTAAATCAGATGCAGGAAGGACAGCATCTATAACTGATTTCTTGGACATGAATACTATTTGTGAGGAGCAGGAGAATCCGAGATTTTGCCCACTTTTAAGCTAAGAAGTTGTCTTGACACAACTGGGAGGATATTGGGGAAAGACAATCAAGAATCAACTTCTGAGACAGAGATAAACGACTTCATTCCTTGAATAGGCAGCATAAGATCCTTCCTGACCTATTTCTCTTGGCTCCAAGTCCTATGAGGGCATATGGAATGTCCCTGTTGAATGGTGGATACACATATGTGTACCTTAAACTTAGCTTACTTGAGCAGTTTAAAAGATAGCTTATCCAAGGTTCCGGTCCAAAGTTTTCCTTGGAGTGTCATGGTACCTTGATTAGGCAGTACAGTAACACACCTGCACATCTCCCACAGGAGAGCCACCATTGCCATCTCCCAAAGTTGTTACCCACGCAACACCCTCAGGAAATAGTCTGCAAAAAAAAGCTGACTGCACAGTCAAGAAACACAACTAACCAAAGAGGATTGGGGATTGGCTCCCAGCATGCTGGATTTTTTTTCCATCTTTTATGTTTTTTTTACAGTATTTTTATTGATTCTTTGAGTCCTACGTACAATGTATTTTGACCATATCACCCTCCCCCCACCTTCCCCATCTCCAATCCCATGATACTACCCTCCAACTGAGTTCATTTCCTCTATTATTGTCTTTCTTCTCTATGGCCTATCAAGTCTAATCTGTTTTCCCCAAATCCTCTTGAGTGTGGGTCTATTCCTTGGTGTCTGACCAACCCACCAGGAGTCACACCCTTAAAGAAAACCAACTTTCCGTCTACCTAGTACCTATCAAATTGCCAGTAGTTCCACAGCTAGAACTGCAGTTTCTTGCCCACCTCGCCCATCCTTGCTGGGTTTCTGTCTGGGTTGAGTTGGCACATGTCTTGTGCATGCTATCACAAGTGCCATGGGTTCATCTGTGCAATTTTCATGTGGTGTCCAGACAGCATGGTTTCCTTGTATTCGTCTGCCACCTCTGGTTATCACACTCTTTCTGCCTCCCTCTTCCATAATGATCCTTGAGCCCTGGGAAGAGTGGGTGTGATACAGGTGTCCCTTTTAGGGCTGAGCTCTCACAGTCTCTTATTCTTTGCACAATAACCAGGTGAGCATCTCTATGTTAATCGCCATCTGTTGCAAAAGCTCTTTGGTAAGAGCTGAGATATGCATTAATCTATGGGTATAACAGTATCTATTTAGTAGAATGGCAGGAGTAAGTTATTCCCCCATGGCCTGTGATGTCTCTAGTCATAGGTTATTGGGCCTGATAAGTGCCAGGTATGAGTTCTATCTTGTTAAATGGGCCTTAAATCCAATCAGAAGGTTGTTGGTTACTCCTGTGCCACTATTGCACCAATGGGCATATCTTGCCAGGCCAATTACTATTGTAGACTGCACAGTGCACAGCTCGGTAAGGTTGATTAGTACCTTTCTTTCCCACTAACATGCATAACACTTGCTAGTGCTATGGTAGAATAGAGATGAATAGAGATGAAGCTTCACGGTAAGTACCAGCCTGATTTCTCCTTGTTTGTTCTATGACTCAGGTATACAGTGTCTTGAGCATTAGGGTCTTACTGTCAAGATCTGGCAGGTAACCAAGTGCAATGGCAATAGCCAGCATTATTTGTGTGTCAATGGGACCTCCCTTATCAACAACACCAAAAAAGAGTTCATTCCTGGCATTGAATTTTTATTTGCTAACCTGTGGTGTCTAGGAGGGCGATTGAATCCCCATTATAGGGTACCTATATTTAACCTCTTTTAATATTGTATATGTATATATTTCAAGAAACTTCCACAGTAATAGGTTTCCACATGAATTTTTTTCAAAAGGCCTTTAACATTTGCTGTCCCTTCCCCATTCTCTCTTTTTGTTTATGCTTAAATAGAACCCTATCTATACACTTGTTTCAGGACACAGAGAAATCAACCTTGAACTGGCCAGGGAACTCTTTGACAGCTAGCCTTCATAGTGCTAGAAGGATGCTGGGGGAGCAAAGGCATCAATGGCTTTGTCCAGTCCTGGATACTGCATGCCACAAAAATGATCTGCTGAGCAAGATGTGCCCACTGGTGCAACTGGAAAGCCTGTTTATGGTGTTTATGGGAGTGCACTGGATTTGATGCCTTCTCCACAGGAATGCATTCATGTCTGGTAAGGTAAACATGGTCAAAACTCAACGTTAGGGAAGCTGTACATCTTGGGGGAAACCTACTGATACTGTTATTCTAAATGATCATGTTGTCAAGCTGCCTTCTAAATATTGATGTTTGTCTCCACAGATACGAGGTGCTCCCAACCTTGCTCAGAGAAGCTTCTTATTGCAATGGTTAATGCAGAGCCATGGTACTCTTTAAAGTTCTGAAAATAAGCAACATGAATTCTCAGTGATAGATGGGATATATATATATCAACCCCCCTCCCCAAGGCTCAGGAAACATCATGGAAGAGGGCAGAAAGAATGTAAGAACCGGAATAAAGGAAGGAGTGCTGTGAAACGCTGTCCTGAACATGACAAAGCTGTGGGACACATGAACTCACAGAAGCTGTGATATTTGCACAAAATTAAGCCATTTAAAAATTTCAGTATCAAAGAAGGGTAGGCCTCCAAGTCCCCTCCCGTAGCTGAGAAGCTATTAGCAGTTAACAAATACTGATGGAGGGAGAGTCAGTTTATTTCAGGAGTGTGGCCACTTATAGGATCCATATGTCCCACTGGATAATGTCATGCACATATGGGCATCACTAATTGGACTCAGTAGGT
>NW_008332592.1:1424124-1430415 GCF_000622305.1 Nannospalax galili
ATGTGATGGAAGGTCTCGTGAAGGGGGAGGTGTGGTTGGAATGGGACATTGAGGGGTGGATATAATCAAGTTATATTAGAAATCTTCAAAGAATAAAATTAAGTTAAAATAATAAGAAAGAGAAAGAAAGAAAGAAAGAAAGAAAGAAAGAAAGAAAGAAAGAAAGAGAAGTGAAAGGCAAGCAATATTTTATACAGATTTCTTTTCGTGCTACTTAGGCAAACATGTCCTTTACCAAGATAACTTTATTTGGGATATAATTTTGAGAAGAGTATACATACTGACAATAGCCAGACCATATAGGAAAATAGAACTCTTGGGCATACAAGTTTTGTGTCAAGCTTAGCCTGGCAGCCCAAATGTCCTGTCCATGTAAATAGATGTCACAGTCTCACTTGGTCTGTGAGAGATGACTTACAGATTTTGCTTCTTGGCTTTGAATTTGGAGCCAAAGTTAGGAAGCTGGTTACACTCTTTGAGCTAATAAGATAGGTTGTCTTGTCTCCAGTTTGCTTACCTCCAGTTTCTTCCAGCTACAACTTCCAAGTTCATCATACCAGAAACATTCCCTCTTTCCCATCATAAAGCTTTCCTAGTTCTTAATCTGCCTTTGGTCTCTGGCCAACAGCTGTGGTGGAACTAATTCCATGCAGTAACACTCCCTGCATAACCTCAGAATGTTCTCATTCCAGTATAGTTCCACATGTGAAAGAAGGACAGAAATGAGAATTTGATCTGCATACAATTACATTGTTTCAATTTTTATAAAAGAGACCAAATTAATATGTCATGATTGTATATGTGTATTTGTGTTTTAATAGATCTATGTTCTAGAACCAAATAAAAGCATGAGGACCTTCTAATCTACACTGTGAAGACTTAAAATCATTATTGAAGCATTCTGGATCCTTCAATATTAATGAAGAAAGCAAATTTTTTTCTTATAGACACAGTCTCAAAATGCTCATAAAATGTCATATAGGTAGAACTACTCACTATACAGAGATTTTAAAAATTCCTATACAACATAAATATTTAAAATGTATTAAAAGTTGCATTGCTTCTATAACCTTACTGTCCATGAAATAGTTTAGGTGAGATAGCCTTCTTCATTCTTGTTCTTTGGTTCAAAAGCAGAAGCAATTTTGGAAGCTGCAGCTGGCCTTATCAACACTAGTGACATTTTGCTGCAAAATGAAGAACGCTTCTAAAATGGAAAGGTAAGAAGCAGTGAGGTTTTAAAATATGCCCTAAAATACTATATAGGATGAAGCAATGTGATTCAGAACTCTCTGTGATTTATAATTTTGACTGTTCTTGGCAGATACTAGGTTTTCAACCACTGTTTGGTTAATATGTGAGGGAGCATATGTTTAGATGCAGAATTGTGAACTTGACCTTCTAACACTGAACACTGAGAGGGAAAGGAAGACACATCCAGCTGAGGCTTAGTGCCCTGTGTGTATCCCTCGGGTTACTATGTGAAATTCTATAGACCTTTTGTGACATCAAAATGACAATCTTTCTTAAGCACAAACAGGCAGTTTCCAAATTTCTCTCCACTTTACCTCTGCACACCTCTACATTTTTATGCCCCCGAAAACATCTCCATGGGAAAACAAAAGTAATAAAACAATTTGGCTAATTGTGGCCTCAGAATAATAGTGATTCCAGATGTATGCTGACTGAGACTGGAACGGTGAGGAGCACAGGTCATGCATGATTCAGGACATCTTAAGAACAGAAGGGAGGCTTAGGAAATAGGCCATATGCAGATTGATACCACTAACATCTGTATGTGAGATCAGTTTTAAAATTCCTGTTCAGATGACTCATTCACTGTCCAACAGCTCATTTCAGTTTAAAATGTTTCATTATGGAAAATATCTGTCTGATAAATAGGAAAAATTCTCTATCCTATAATGTCTACCTTTGTTGCCATCTTCTGAATAAACATAAGAATTTAAAAATATTTTGAAAAGTCTAACAGCTCTGCCATATTATTGCTGTCTTGTCAAATAAGCCTAATCCTCTTGACTGGACTCTACGTTCCTCTGTCCAAAATCTCTGAGCATCAAAACCATCTTCCTTTGGATGCCAGTAACTCACAGAACCACACCAGGATACACCAGGATATCCACAGAGTGAACTAATTAATTCATAATTTAATGGGCCTGTCATCACTCGAGGAAAATGTTCTGCCGAGTATGTATATATTAGCATTTTAAGTGTGAGCAAGCAATATTCCACATTTATATGTTAAGCAACATCATCTGTTCCATATTTAGGCAATTAACCTTTTACATTTGCATCAAGAAATGGTTCTTTAAATTACGCATCATTTAATTTTTTTCTGAATCCTGACACTGTGGTCATTATCTCCTGCCACCTGGTGGATAAATTATGCCTCTTATTTTATGCGCCACATCATCATCAACTGATAACCAATATCTTTCACTTGACAAAAACATAGAGAATAACGGAGTGCAGTGTTCAACTGTGATTGGCAGCCACCCGAGCTTCCCTAGTCAGTTCCCTGCTCAGCCATGGCAGCTCTGATTTAAAGACTGATTTATCAGGCACTAATCCAATTAAAGGAGGAACCCATCTCATGTCTTAATCAACCCCCCAAACATTCTTAACACTATAACTTGGAGCATATGAATAAGAAAGATGTGAACATTACTCTGTTGCCATGGAGGAGAATTTATTCTATATGCCATGAGAGTTAAAAAGTGTGGAAACAGACAATTCCCTGTCTGACATCATTTCCAACAATGAATGATATGAGAGTGAAGCAGATGGTCAGGATGATTGAATATAGTCCATGTCGGATTTTCCAAAAAATGGCCCACTGATTTCTTTCTTTCTTTTTTTTTTTTTTGGTAGTTGGGCTTATTTGCAATGCATGTGAATCATGAAATCTGAAAGTGTGTCACATCAGTCATACCAAACATTTTGATGTTTTGGGACACAGAGAAGGATTCCATCTAAAAGGGAACCAGGCTGCAACTGTTTCCTTGCAGCAAAATTCATCTGATGTCTTACTTTGTGAAAGAATGTTAATACACCTCCACATTTGTGGAGTCTTGGTGCAGGATGGAGAGTCGACTTAGTGGTTAAGAGCACTGGCTGCTCTTGCAGGGGACCTGAGTTCAATTCCCAGCACCCACATGGCAGCTAACAACCATACAACCATTCCATATCCAGTCCCAGGGGAATCCAATGCCCTCTTCTGGCCTCCACGGGCATTGCACAATATGGGTACACTTTCACACACAGGTGATACATTCATACATACAAAATAATAATAATAGTAATACATAGTCTTGGTATGAGTCATGGTTTTTGATGGCCTAAGACTTTTGTTGTATATCAACTTTAAGTTAAATTGGTGATGTCCCAAGAAGTCCTTTGTTTGAATTCTTTTCTGGAAAGTCTTACTATTGGAGTCGGTCCTGAATATTACTGAGACCAAGTTTTGTTGGTAACTTTCACCTGTTCTCTCTATCTTTAGTTCTTTTTTAATAATTTCTTGAACTATGATCATACCAGGTACCTGTGTCCTCAAACTCCTTTGACTTTACCCTTTGAAAAAGCAATTTCTTAAGAGCTCTTAAAGTGATTGTGAAGGTCTGCCACTTGTCTAACCTTACAATTCTTGTATAAATGGAAGTCCTCATCAACCTGGAGTTTAGATTTGTAATCACTACTATTATTCTTAAAAATAGAATAAGACCTCAAACTTTAGTCATAATTCTGTAGTGAGGCTGAGTTATGCTCTTGCATCATTACAAAACATATTTCAGGTCAAAGGTATAAATAACTATATCCAATAAGGTAATGTCCAAATTAGCTTCCAATACACCTGACCTCTAAAATCACTTTGGTGTCTCTAAGCTAGTTATTGTCTTTCTACAAAACACATCATCTTCAAAGCCTCTGACCCTATGCCTCTGTCTCTCTGTTTCTCAAATACACATATAGACACACACTCACTGGGCAACATTCTCATGGACAGATTGGGCTGTATTGGCACTGCTTTTAGATTAGGCAACGAAAAACATATTAGCACCAATACAAATAAGAAAGATCATGTCAGTAAGAAAGCGTCAATGAGTGTGTAGTTGTGAAGAACAAATCATTTAAACCACGGCTTTACTGTTATGATAGTTTCACAGACTATGTGTACTGTTTGAATACATGACACTGGTGATAAAGAGAATTCTCCTTTCATTTATACTTGCCCCAAACACCACAGAATTTTACTTCTTCCCAATAAGGCAGGCAGATTCTGTCCTTACATTCAATATGAGGCTTTGGAGTCCTTGTTCTGAATCCAGGACTGCATATCGTGCCTGGATTACTGGAGTCCTCCCTGCTTCCTCCATTCACTCTGCTGCATTCTATTCCCAGCAGGAAGAGTGTTCATCTGCAGGTGAAGAGAAGATCGGAATAAAATTAAACCCAGACTCCTCCATACATATGTCTTTGCAAGACCAGTTCCTGCCTCTCTCTCAGATGACTCCTGCAGCTCTGCTCTTGCTCCCTGGGCTCCAGCCAACCTCAGGCTCTACTTTCTATCTCAAGAAAAGCAAAGAGCCTCTACCCATCCTACTGCATCTTATTGACACTTCCCAATGAAAACTCATGTTTACTTCCTCTAGAACCCAGCAAACACTGGTTTTACTTTTCCTATTTAGCAGTTACTGGGTGTAGTTTTTCCTAAATCTGCTGAAGTGATGCAAGATCCTGGGGCAGTGTCCTGTCTTCTTTACCATCTTGTCTACTGAATCTAAACAGAGCTGATTAGGAGGTGGTCTGTGGGGCCCATGAGACCTATGCAATTATTCATCAAACACTGATCTTTCCATCAGCAGATACCATGTATCCATTTACAATGTGGAATATATTCTGCATGTTCTGTGGCATAATTTGATGCTACATAAATTCTAGCACACAAAAATGATGTTGTAATGAAAATTCAGAATTCAGCATTAGGAAAAACGAAACTTGAATTTTGCACTGAGCCCTTCATAACTCTGAACATCCTGGGTGACATAATAGTCACAGACGTCAGAATGGTATTTATGTCTGAAAGTAGACAGTGGGTAGTGATGACAAGGCTGTGCAAAAGCTTCAGAGAGAGTTGTAAGCTATATTTGACAAAAACAAATTAACTGATAAATTATTGATATGTATCTGTGATAGACACAAATTTCTATTCTATATTTTTAAAGAATTTTTGCATATAGGAGTGATTTGCCTGCATGTGTAGAAGTGTACCCTTGCATGCAATGCCCATGGAGACCAAAAGATGGTGTTGGATCCATTGGAACTGGAGTTATGGATGGTGGGTTGGCAACCATCGTGGAGTGCTGAGAAGCAAGCCTAGAATGTCTGCAAGAGCAGCAAGTGTTCTTGGCCACTGAGTCATTTCTTGAGCCCTTTATCTTTCTATACCATTCTTAAGTATATTTTAAATGCGAATTTCTGAGTCTACGCTTTGAGAAAGGTTAAGTTCTAAAAACATTTTGCCAAGTTTTCCTTTACAGAAATATTGGCAATTTTCCTTCCCATTAATTGTTCACTTCCTCACACAACAAACATTTCTTATCTCCTTACTGATTCATCAGGAGTAACAAGTCTCTGCAAACTAAGAAGTCTTATAGCTTAGTTTTTAATATTTTTTATTCCGTTATTTTCTTACTAATCATTCACTTAGAATTTGTGTATTTTTAAATTTATATAGTCTTTTTAATTTAAATATGAATGATTAATTCTTATTTTAGTATTGTCCTTAATTTTCCTTTTTGCTTTGGGGATTCCTGAGAGATGCTGTGACTCCAGGAAATAGTCACTAACTTCTTATTTCTCTCACTTATTTTTCCACACTTTCATCCAGCACAATGTTGGCACGGAGGGAATTTAAAATATTGGAATAGACTTGATTGGCCAAATATACATAATTTGAATTTTGTTTTCTACATATTTAATTCCTTATAAATTGTGCTGGAAAGCTTTAGTGTCAACTTGACACACCTGGGTTGAGGGATCCTCAATTTCCTCTATTGGACTGGCTTGTGGTCATGTCTGAGGGGCATCTTCTTGATGAGTGATGTGGGAGGACCCAGCCCACTGTGGGTGGTGCTACCCCTGGGCAGGTGGGCTTGTGTTACATAAGAAAGTAGGCTGAGCAGGGGCCAGGGGAGCAAGCCATTAAGCAGTGTTCCTCCCTGGTCTGTGCTCCAGGTTCCTGCCCTGAGTTCCTACTTTGTTCTCCCCGATGAA
>NW_008332592.1:1430452-1431178 GCF_000622305.1 Nannospalax galili
CCTTTCCTCCCCAAGTTGGTATTGGTCAGAGTATTTTGTCACAGCAATGAAGAAACAAACTAGGACATAAGTTTTTGTAATGAACATGTACGGTGTTCATAATTTAAATAATGAATAGAGTTTATGACAATCAAGTAATAAAAGCACTACCCACTCGTTCAGAGAGACCTGTGAGTGAAAATATTTTAAACTGTCGACCATGGTGACAACTGTGGTGGTGGCTGAAAATATTGTCATTTTCATTTGCACAAAAGGAAACAAGATCTTGTGGAAATTGTAAATTTTGCCCAAAGACATCCAGCTATCAAAAAATAGACCTGAAATGCAACAATGCAATGCCAGACACTGAACCGAGGGACTAGGGCCAAAATGATTGTGACAGCTTCAACAAGGCTGGTAAGTGGGTGACTAGATGACTCCCACCCCAGGGTCCTCACAGTCATCTTGGTCCTATAGGGCTGTATCATCCATCTCAGCAGTCTGAAAAACAGAATTCCATCGACGAAGGACAAGGATGAGACTCTGAGGCCTGGAAGGGGCTGTGTCTGGTCCAGGTTAATTATGATGCTTGTTTGTTTGTTAATCTATCTATCTATCATCTATCTATCTATCTATCTATCTATCTATCTATCTATCATCTATCTATCATCTATCTATCATCTATCTATCTATCTATCTATCATCTATCTATCATCTATCTATCTATCATCTATCTATCATCTATCT
>NW_008332592.1:1432286-1440640 GCF_000622305.1 Nannospalax galili
TATCTATCATCTATCTATCATCTATCTATCATCATCATCTATCTTCTATCTATCATCTGTCTATCATCAATCTATCATCATCATCTACCATCTATGTGTATGTATGTTTTCCCTGAATGTATGTAAGTGCACCTGTGCAGTGCCTGCAGAAGCCAGAAACTAGCACCAAATGTTCTGAACTGTCCTGTTAAGGACACTTGTGAGCCACCGTATGGGTGCTGAGAACTGAACCTGGGTCCTCTGCAAGAACAGCTAGTGCTTATAAAGCCCTGAGCCACATCTCCAACCCCTTGAATATAATTTTTATTCCTCCAAAAGTGATGGTTCAAAACCAGCACAAATCATTTAGGCTTTAATCACCAAAGTTCTGCATGTAAGGAAAGGAAAATTTACAGTAAAAAGGTGCAATAAAGCCGACTTGATCATGGTGGATGATCTTTTTGATGCGTGTTTATAGGTAGTTTACGAGTACTTTTTTGAGTAACTTTGCATCTCTTTCCATCAAGGACATGGGTCTATAGTTTTCTTTTTTGTTGTTTCTTTACCTGGTTTTGGTATTAGAGTGATGCTGGCTTCATAAGAGTTTGGGAGTTCTCCCTCTACTTCTATCTTTTTGAATAATTTAAGCAGCATTGGTTGTATATCTTTGAATGTTTAATAGAATTCTGCTGTGAACCCATCTGGGCCTGGGCTTCTTTTAGTCTGGAGATTTTGTATTACTGCTTCAACTTCCTTATTTGTCATAGGTCTGTTTAAGCTCTTGATCTCATCTTGGTTTAACTTTGATGGTGTCTGTGAGTCTAGAAATTCATCCATTTCTTTTAGATTTTCAAATTTAATGGAGTATAGATTTTTAAAGTAGTCCCTTAAAATGTTTTGGATTTTGTCTGTGTGTGTGGCTGTCGTGACGTTTCCCCTTTCATCTCTGATTTTGTTAATTTCAATTTGCTCTTTCTTTCTTTTGGTTAACTGGGCTGAGGGTCTGTCTATCCTGTTTAACCTTTCAAAGAATCAGCTCTTAGACTTCTTGGTATTTTGTATTGTTTTCTTTGCTTTTATTTCATTTGGAGTTGGTTTGTTCTTGCCTTATTTCTTCTCTTCTGGGCTTGGGTTTCATTTGTTCTTGCCTTTCCTGATTTTTTAATGACAGCACTAAGAACTATAAACTTCCCTCTTTAGACTGCCCAGGTTTTGTTGCATTGTGTTCTCATTTTCATTTTTTTTTAAAGATTCAATGCAATCCCAATCAAAATACCCATGACATTCTTCACAGAGCTTGAAAAAAGTCATCCTAAAATTCAAATGGAATCACAAAAGATTGCCGAAGCAATCTTAGGCAAAAAGCAAAACACTGGGGAGGGGGTCACCATACCAGAATTTAGATTACATTACAGAGCTTCACTCATAAAAACCACATGGTACTGGCACAAAAAATAGACACATAGCTCAATGGAACACAATAGAAGACCCAAACCTGAGTGCATGAGAAATGAAGATAACAGCCACTTTAAGATACCATCTTACCCAGTCATACTGGCTAAGATTAAGAGAATGAAAGACTCCAAATGCTGGAAAGGAAGTGGAGAAAGAAGAACAGAATGCTCGTTCACTGATGGTGGGAATGCAAACTCATGCAACCACTATGGAAAGCAGTGTGGAGAACCCTCAGAATACCAAAAATGAACCTACCATATGATCCAGTGATACCACTCCTTCACTCACTCAAAAGATTCATCATACTGTAGAGATACCAATACATCCATGTTTGTTGTTGCTCTCTTCACAAAAGCTAAAAAATGGAAAGAATCTAGATGTCCCTCAACTGAGGAACAGTTAATGAAAATGTGCTACTTCTACACAATGGAGTTCTACTCAGCAGTAAGGAGATGAAATTATGAAATTTGCAGGTAAATAGATGGAACTAGGCAGTGTTATAAGTGAAGTAACACAAATGCAGAAAAGCAAGGGACGTATGTTCTCCCTCATCTGGGGATTTTAGTACTAATCTCTTATATGTGAATATAGAAAGTCTGATGTAACACACCAGGAACTAGGAAAATGGAAAGGATACATGGAGGTAAAGGAAAAGAAAGACCCTGAAATAAGGTTAGTAGTGAACAGATGTTACCAGGTGGGAGATGGGGCAAATAGGAATGTTCAGCTGGGAGGAGAACAGGGAGGGGCATGTGAGGAGCCATGGTGTTGGGAGGGGGAGGGAAGTCAGGAGAGGGATGGTGGGAGGTGGGTGTTATTGGAGGAAAGTTGTGGATAATGACGGCACTGGGAAGGAGGCCTGATGGGGGAACAAAAGAGCAGAGATGAATGAATCTTGGGGGGCTAGGAAAAGTAGAGGGAAATGTGATACCCTCAAACCCCATGAGAAATGCACATACAATGTCTTAACAATGCATACGTATACCTGGGAGCTGCTTGGCAAGGAACAGTGCCAGAGAGAAGAGACCTCCCTTTGAATGGTTGGTGAGGGTGGGCCAGGAGACTCCCAAAATAACACAGGCTACTGCCAAACCTCTTGGTTATCTTCAAGAACTAGTAGAGAAGACCCTAATGCTGAAGATAGGACATACTTTGGACACAGGACTTGAAGCAATGGAGCAGGAACTGACCTGGAAGCTTTCTAACTGAAGTTTGACTATTGTAATGCTGGATGATGATATGCAAACTGCCAAGGGAGAAAAACAATCAGTGATCCAACCCAGCCCTAAAGCCTAATAACCATAATGACCAGTCTGGCAAACTACCTCTATTGGTGCAGTAGGGGCACTGTCACGTGGGGAACAATCAACAATCTCTCTTAATGGGAATGACCTCATGGGTGGCACTGTAAATTCAGCCAAATACACAGGGCAGGAGAAGACATAAATCCTAGAGAAAACCCTAGTTCTTTCATATCTCCAGACAAATGAAATTTCTCACTGTATTTATAGACAAGCATACCATACACCACTCATCAAAGAAACTTCTTTTGGCAACAGATGGAAGCTACTGCAGAATTGCATGTCTGGTCAGACACAGAGAACATATGTCTGAGAGATGCCCAGTACCAGGTAACACACTCACAGTTGGGCCCTACAACTGAGGCTCATGGAAAATCGCTGAACAAGGGATAAAGAGAAAACTATTGCATTCCTCAACTCTCACCAGTAAATCCTCCTTATACAACAGATTGTGATGCACACAGACGGCCACAACTGGCCAAGTTTTAAAGAAAAAGAGAATGCAGAGTATAAAATAGGACTCCTGTATGGAACTTATCCACCCACGGCTCGGGGACCATTGAGGAAGAGCCAGGGCTGGTTTATGAACACAGGGAATCAGAGGCTTTCAGGCCCCTGGAAACATGTACATGTGAACTTGTGGCATTGGTGACGTCAAGCACAGGACCCATGCCAACTCAATTAAGCCAGGGCCCAAAGAGGAGGAGAGAAATCGGTGGCGGGCCAGCAATAGACTGAGAACTACTGGACATGTGAACTTGTGGCATTGGTGACGTCAAGCACAGGACCCATGCCAACTCAATTAAGCCAGGGCCCAAAGAGGAGGAGAGAAATCGGTGGCGGGCTGGCAATAGACTGAGAACTACTGGAGACTGATTGCTGCTGGATGAGCGAGAGTATGACTTACATATGATCCCTAGATGAGCTGACTAGGTTCCAGTGGATAAATTTATAGTGAAGGACATTAGGGTACAAATGCCTGAATGGATAGGGCTTCACATGTATGGTGGGATTACATGAGGTCCAGTGGGTGGATGGGGGAGGCATGGATGAGGGAGAGAGGGTCTAAATTTGATTAAGCACTGTTGGAATTACAAAATCTCTCTATACATAAAGAATTGGTAAGCCAATCATTCAACATGTTCTCATTTTTTCAAACTTCTCACCTGATTCGATAACCAAGATCAAAACCTCTTGAATAATGAGGTATTCCATGTCTTGTAGTTCCCCTTGTTCTGTGTTTTATTGATAATTTCATGCTGTGTAAAATATATTGTGATCATGTTCACCCAACAGTCCTAATTCCCTCTCACTCCTGATCAATCCCTTCTTCTTCCCAGCTCACCAGGCTTCCATTGTCACATCTTGGTTTGTGATTCCCTGAATTTGATCAGGCTTTCTGTTATGAGCAAGGGTATGGGGTGTTTACTGCAGCATGGGCAACTGACCAGTGGCTACACCACTGCAGAAAGGGACACCCCTGCTTCTGGCAACTAATAACTGCCTATAGCTCCTCCTCCTGGAGGGATGGGGCCACTGACCATTCAACCATCCACTGGGCACTATGGAAGTTCCTGAGACGGGTGGAAGCTCTGAGCCATTCAGCCATCCACCGGGCACTATGGAAGGGCTCAATCCCAAGCCTCAACATACATTAGTTCTTATTATAGCATATATATATATACATATTATAACATATATACATATACATACATGTATATATTGGTCTTTTAGAGACAGGGTCCCACTGTAACCTCAGCAGGCCTGGAACTCACTATGTAGCCCAGGCTGGCCTCAATCTCACAGAGATACTGAGTGCTGGGGCTAAAGGCATGTGCCACCATGAACAATTTATAATCAATTTTTTTAATCTCTGGACTTGTAATTTATGATAAGTGAAATGTATTTAGGTAGAGATGATTTCATAGTTACTGCTAAATTCTTCCTCAATGAGTATTTTTTTCATGTACCTCAGTGTGAAACATATTGGCAATTGATCAAACATCCCTTTCCAGTCACAGCTTTGTATTTTAAATATTGGATACTTCATATTTAAAGTTCAATAATTTAGGATTTCCATGAATATGTTCTAGGGTAGGAGCACTTGATACATATGTTGAATTAATGATACATGATAAGCCCATTTTTATCATTCTTTCAACTCATTTTTTAAAAATATGTATATTATTATTAAATGCCTGAATCATAAGTATCAATTAATGCTCTACATTTGGAAACTTGCCTATTAATATTTTGTGTTATAAGTACGTGGTATTATAATGAAAACACCACACTTTTGGTTCCCAAAATAAATTCTAGATATAGAATAGCTATATAAAAATGATTTATATTTCTAAGACCATGACAGCTAACACAGTAATAAACATGATAGAATACCTCTTACAGATCAATATAATATTCAGTGCAGTGACATTTATTCAATAACCTGAAATTGCTAGGTTTCCTGGAAAAGCAGTCCTATCTAGCTATATTTTTATCAGATTTTTTTTTCTTATTTTCTCCCTATTTTTGTTGATTTTCTACTCTGGTCAAATATACAGAGATTTTTCAAAGTCAATAAGTTCAAAGGCTGGAAGAGTATTGAAGAGCTAGATGTGGTAATAAATGATGATTTATTGAAACACAACACATTAGGGCCATGGTGTTAATTTGGAAACTTTTCTTACACCAAGTTATTTGAAGCCCATCCATAAATCTTCAGCTGTTAGTATTGATTCCATTTGGCACTATGATAATGCTTTTGCCTATCTGACAACTTAAAAGCAGAAGTTAGAGTACAGATATGAATTATCATAATGCAATTATCATAAATTAAATGTTACCACTTACTCCTTCATCTTGCTTCATCCACTCGTGCTAGATTTAGATACCAAAAACTTTATACAGGAAAATATTTGTGTATACAACTTACTTTTATGGTTAACTTCAATGTTTTCCTCAAGTTTTAATAAATTAGGAATTTGAGCTTTGTGGTAGAGTGTGCTGACTCTGAGTCTCAAGTTCCGTTTCTTCTGTAATAATGAGATTACACTATTACTTGAGTTAATAATGAGCTCCTGAAAGAGACTGCACTTTCTGGAAGCAATGCTCTGCTTCACTAATCAGAAGAATGTGGGTGCCTTCATTGCCCTTCCCCTTGTATGTTTGAGAGCTCCTCCTCTGTGTGCAGTCACATTTAAATACTAAAAGAGTGGCTGGAGAGATGGCTTAGCAGTTAAGAGCACTGACTGCTCTTGCAAAGGACCCGGGTTCGATTCCCAGCACCACAAGGCAGCTACAAACCGTCCTTCCCAGCACTCCAGTTCCAGGAGAACCCGAAGCCCTCTTCTGACCTTCATGGCGTTGCAAGACATGGGTGCACTCACACACATGCCAGCAATACATTCATACACATAAAAAATAAATAAATAAATAATAATAAATAAAATTAAATACTAAAGGAATTTTTAGGTGGAAGTTTCAAAAATCAAGTGTAGAAATTCATCCTGATTTGGTTTTGTAAGAAAGTATGTCTTGTATGTTTGAGTCAAGTTATTTGGCATGTTTTATGTATGCAGTAAATCTAATCTTAAATATAATACATTATTTCTAATCCCAAATATCCAGACTTCCTTAGCAAGCAGTTGATGATTTTACTGTTCATTGTCATGAAGTTTTGAGTTCCTGGAACTGTAACTCCCAGAACTGCGGTGATAAGAGGCCCCCTCCCCGCCACTGCCCCAAACTAAGCCCAAGAAGTCAGTGCTTTGCTTTCATTCCCACCTTTATCACACTATTTGCTAAATACTCTTTTTCTGAGACAGGGTCAACCTGTAGCCCCAGCTGGCCTAGAAGGAACTGGCTATGTATACCAGGCTGTCCTTGATCTCACCGAGATTCACCTGCCTCTGCCTGACCCACTGCTGGAATTAAAGGACTGGGCTACCATATTGTGTCCTGCTAAATACTATTTACTTAATTAGGTATTAATATAGTTCCACAATGTTAGTAGCCTACATCCATGTGTTTCTTATCACATTTCTATAGGTCAGGAGTCTGGCCTGGCTTGGTGGGCTCCTTACTTCATGAAAGATCTCTTCCGGTTTCAGGACTTAATAGCTGCTGTTACCAGCAGAACACAGCCTGGGCCTGGAGCTCCCACGCTGGGAGATGCTGCAGAATGCTGATCTTGTGGAGTGAGGCCTGAGGGCTTGCTGTTGGGCAGAGCCTGCTCTCAGCTTCTGGCTGGTCATTGAGCAGCTGTCACTATCATGTGACATTTACCTCTCCAAGTGGTTACCTACTTCATCCTAGCCAACAAGAATATGATCAAGGCTAGCTAGATAGCCCTTCATACCACATATAGCAAAATAACGAGACATCCTGACATGTACAGGACAGACTCACTGAAATGAACAGTCTTTGCACAGGGTGTGATCACACGAGACAAGGGACAATGGGCGGCATCACAGAGTCTATGCAGCAATCGCATGAAATTCTTTTGAAATAGTTCTCTCATTCATGAGGTATTTCCACTTAATACTTACTGATCTAAAGCTCTTTGCAGAGAAGTTTTTCCAGTACATTTAAAAAATTGCATTATTTCCTGAGGAGAGTTTCACCTGCCCTTAGCACCATCTGCGTACCACCACAGACGCTGTTATTCTAGTCTATTTATGTTGTTGTTTACATTAAAAACTCTAGATTTAGAAAAGGTACCCTTAAATTGACTATAGATGTCGAAATTAAAGAAAATATGGATATACTGTTCTGTGTAAAAAAAAAAAAAATCCAGAAACATGTTTTACTTCTCTTCGTTGTTTTGCAACAATGTTGATCACAGGCCATTATACAAGATGAGGTCCTTGTAATAAAGGTGGAAGTTTCACCCTGGGACACGTACCTTTCTTCCTGGATGAACACTGGCTGTTGGATCAGGCCTGCTATTTTCTGGCATACTCTCTAGATTGTGTATTCTAGTTGTTTATCTTTCGTCACATTTCAAATTCATGAAATTACCTTCGTCATTTAGAAAACTGATTATAATAAAAAATGAGAGGATTAGTGATGAATAAAAATTGTCAGGCTATAAATAGATAATTGTGTAATGTGGCTTTGAGAGAGATACGGAAAGCTTAGCTAACAGCACTAAGGCTTTGGGAATGCGTTGCTCTCACTCAGGGAGCAGAGAGTTGATCTGTGTGGGAAAGAGGTCAGTAGTGTGTGATCTGTGTGGGAAAGAGAGCAGTGCTCACTGCTAGAATCTGGTAGAATGTTGCATGGAAGCATTTGATCACTTGCTTTAAATGAAATATCGCATGAGTTTATCTCAGTTACTAAATGAACCTCATAATTTTTATGAAAACCAGAATCTGATTAAATATGTTCTTAAAATAAGTTCCTCTACATCATGAAAACACCTTAATATTTTAGTCATTGAAAACCCATTCAGTGTTGTACAATTATTTTTAACCACTGATCCTAAACTATTCAAATTATTTAAAGAGTAATTTTAGCTACAGAATTACAGCTGCACATATTCTTTCATAATAAATGCTGTACATTCTGAGTGTTTGGCACATATGATCTGCTAAAGTGAGTATCACTAATAATCAGAAA
>NW_008332592.1:1440672-1481500 GCF_000622305.1 Nannospalax galili
AGGCTTATTTCCTGTGCATGCATATCTGATTTTATAGATTCTAGATGTACCTGATTGGGATTTTACATCTAGGATGCTAAACTAGGCAAAAGCTGGATTATCTTTGTATTTTATTTTTAACTTTTTTTCTGGCCTTTTTGAGACAGGATCTCCCTGTAGCTCCAGCTGGCCTGGAACTCGCTATGTAGACTAAGTTGGCCTTGAACTCACAGAGATCCACCTGTCTCTGCCTCCTGAGTACTGGTATTAAAGACATACACCACCATGCCCCATGCCCGACTTATATTTTATTTTTATTTTATGTGTATGACTGTATTGTTTGCATGTATGTAAATACACCTGTGTCATACAATGCCCGCAGAGGTCAGAAGTGGATGTCAGATCCCCAGTTACAGACAGTTGTTAGCAGCCATGTGGGTGCTGGGAATCAGACTCATGTCCTCTGCAAAAGCAGCCAGTGCTCTTAACTGCTGAGTCATCTCTCCAGTCCCTGAGCTGTTTGCATAGTGCATAAAAACATTTTCCCCCTCACAATGGGGTGGAATACCTTAGGAAAACAAATATGTGAATATAAATTCCATATGAGCAAAACTTTGGAAAAAAAAATAAATTTGCTGCCATTTCAATTCACCTTAGAAAATTGGAAAAATATTTATGATGAAATAATCGAGTAAGAATATTTTTAGACATTTATTTCATATGGATGGAAATGAACTAAATTTGTAGTCAAGATTCATGAATTACATCCCTGATTCCCTGATTTTCTCCTTGCTAGCTGAGTTTAAGTATCGAATCACCTAACGTCTCCAAGTCAGAATTTCCTTATCAGAAACTTAGAGAGATGAATAGCAACTTTATATAGATGCTATGAGACTTAATTTAGAAAATGTGAAAGCCCATCACAAGTTGCTGGACAAATGCTACTCATTATGAAAATGCAAATGAAAATACTTTGTCAAACTGTATGTCGTCATTCCATGTGATGTTTTTATTAATTAGCAGCATATGAAACTTTATATAATGTGAAGTATATATTAGAAGCACTCAGCAAACTCTAGTTCCTGCATATGTATAATTGTTCTGGGTTTTTTAAAAAGTAGATGTAAGCTTTGGATATTTCCATCTATTACTAGTTATCTATTGGTTGTGATACTGAAACTATGATTGATATAGATGAAAGCTGCACAAATTCTTTACATAAGGGACAAGCTGGAATCGGGTCAGCTATAAAATGTAGGCAGATTCTCAGTTACCTGAGAAGTCTTAAAAAGGGGTCAGTGTACAAAAGTGCCCTGTAAACTCAGGCAGACAAAAACCCAGAGGGGAAATGAACAGCAGACCCCAATCTTAGCTGAGGAAACACAGCTGATTACTGCTGGGTGAGGAAGAGCTGATCTTCCTAAAACAAGAGACTCTCCATAGGCTGCCTAGACCTTGGTGGATTGACTTGCACAGGGGAACAGTTGGAGACACTGACTTGACACATTGGGCCTTAATACCGATGACAGAGTATATGGGTTCCAGTCAGGGGTGGGGTGGAGCATGCTGATGGCAATGGGGCTATAAAAATGATTAAGATTCTTTGAGATACTCTGCGTACAATACACAAAAATATAATAAATCAAAATTTTTAAAAAGGGGTACATGAGTTGAAATTTTATTTTGTTTTCCAGGTAATCGTAAGGGATTATTGGCTCACTTATGTTTTGATACTGCCCCTGCTGCTTCTAGAAAGCACAATTTTCAGTAGCTTTCTTCAAATGTCACCTGCGGGGGGCCTGAGGCCAGGGGCGAGGCAGGATGGTGCCTAGAGGAAACGGCCGGAACATGGCCAGACTTGTTTTGAAGAATCACTAATTGGCTCCTGTCATTTCCATGCATCTTGGCAGTGCGTGATCACCTCCATAACGCTATGCTGTGCTAAGGAGAGGAGACTGCATGCTCAAGTTCACCTTTAATATGATTGGACACTTGGTTGGGGAGGGTATTTTCCTTGGTGGTTTTTGCCTTCATAAGCCCTGTAATGCCTGTAATAAACGAGTTCCTGCTTGACTGGCTCCCTGTTGCATCTGATTGTCTCCCGGGGAGGCTGCGTGTAACGGGCGGGCAGCTCATCTCCCTTTCCCTGGCTCCTGTGTTGGGGCAGGATCCCCGACATCTGGCACCCAGCATGGGGCCCAAAAACCACTTGGACCCGCTATGGGAGCTGATCACTGGGGCTAATTGGGTGAGTACTGAAGGAAGTGAGACCCCAAGAGATGGGTAATGGCGCTGAGACATATGCTGAGATCCAGGGGTTTAGAACAGACTGATTCCTCCTCAAAGAGGGTCTGGGAGGCCACTCTCCATCTCGGTCCCTGGCTACTCACTGGCTTTTATTCCAGTGGGCTACCTGGGACCAGCTTGAACAACTGGCTCACAAGGCAGAGATCAATAGAGCGGAGGAACCACCCTTGGGGTTTTACCCCATGATCTCAGCCCTTAAGTCATGTTTTCAACCCAATCCGACCCCCGGGCATACCAGCCTTTGCCAGGTGGATAAGGCTGCAGGGGAAGATCAATTGGTCGCATTTGATGAGGAGAGAGCCCAGTGATTGAAAGTGAAGCACATACTATGGAGGGATCTGGAAACGGGAAGGGGGGTGAGGGAAGATAAAGGGGGACCCTGGGCGGTCAGGATGAGCATGAGGGAAAGGACCCTTTGGGGGGCGATCTAGTCCATTGGAGCTCTCCACTCCCATGGGACTGGTCCAGGCTTTCCCCGTAAACATCAACCCTGGACCCCAGCGCCTGGCCGCCTGGTACCCTTGGGAGGCTAAAGATCTTAAACAATTAAAGGAAGCGGTGCCCGAGGATGGCCCCGGGTCCCCCTGGGTCAACACCCTTCTCCAGGGATTGGTATATCAACCCTGTACGGGTAAAGACTGGATGGATCTAGCCAAGGCAGTGTTCCCCAGCCCCTTGTTTATTAAATGGGTGGCACTATACTGAGAGGAATGTTGGGTCCCAGCAGAAAATAACCATGCTGCCAAACCCCCATCCCTATCACTTTCAAAATGCTGACAGGGACCAAGGATGCCTTTTCCATGAGCACCCAGCAGGCAGAACTTCTGCCACCATATATTGAACAGGTCAGGGCCCTTGGCCTCAAGGCCTGGCATAAGTTGGATACGGGCCCTACAGACCCACCCATATCAGCGATCCATCAAAGCTCAGGGGAGCCATTACATGAGTTTGTAGATAGAGTTGAAAAGAGTCTAAGGAGAAAGTTTCCCCCTGGGCTGCTTAGAGAACAGTTCATAAAAATGCTAGCATGGGACAGTATGAACGCTGACCATAAGGTCGCCTGTGCAGGGTTAAAGGACCATTCCATGAGCAGCTGGATCCTGGCCTCAAAGGACATAGGGACCAAAACAAAGGCGACCGAGGCTATGGCCACAGTCCTCAAGACACAGACAGAGGCTCTAGCTACAGCCTTTAGAGAAGCCCTCACAGGCCTTGGGCTGCAGGATAGGTGCCACAGGGCTGAGGACCAGAGATGTTTTGGGTGAGGCAAACCCAGCCACCTAAAGAGAGACTCCCGCAAGGGAAAGCCCCTCTCAAGATGGAGGGGGACAAGCCCAGGGCCCCATGGCCACGCTGCTGCAAGGGGTTTCATTGGAAAAAGAACTGCCAGTCCTGCAAACCTTAAAAATAGGTTTGGGATAACCCTTAGCCCCATCACCAAAAGGGGGAGGGCACACAGGCCCTGGAGGGCCCATCACCCACTGGAAAGTCCCTATCACCCCGGAGCTCCACCCTAAGATAGACATCTTGATAGATGGGAGGAGGTTCCAGGGCACTATTGACACTGGGGCAGATAGGCCTATCCTGAGGAAGGAAGAAGTCCCTGGAATGTGGCCCCTTGAGCCTGGCCCACAGGTGATGGGTGTTGGCAGCACCATGCCATCATGGGAGCTTAAGAAGTGGCTTTGCTGGCAAGACCCAGATGGTACTAGGGGGGAAATTAGACCTTTGGTGACTGACGGGCTTTCCTACAACCTCTTCAGGAGAGACCTCCTGGGGGGGCGGATGTTTTTGTGACCATGGACAATAGGGAGTTTATCGAGGGGCTCCTTGATGATGGGGAAATGAACAGGGTTAGACACATCCTTGACCGCCTCTCAAATTACAGGGGGGAGGAGTCTGAGTCTCCCTGGGTCAACCCCCAATCCTAGAGGCCGCTGTTCCTCAAGTTCCTGCAATCCGGGGGTCCCCAGGAAGCCCAGTTTGGGTGGAACAGTGGCACTTGCCCGAGACAAAGCTCCAGGCTTTGAGGCATATTATACAGGAACAACTTATGCTGGGGCATATCAAGGGCTCATGTTTATGTTTTATCATAAAAAAGTCATCTGGCCAATGGAGGATGCTACAGGACCTACGTAAGGTCAATGTCAGAATGACCCTGGAGGGAATCCCCTTGAGGGGACTGCCCTGGATACCCACTATTCCCTCAGATCTATTTCTCATAGTTACAGATATCAAAGACTGATTTTTCTGTATCCCCCTACAACCCCCAAATTGCAAGAAGTTCGCCTTCTCTGTGCCTTCCATCAACTTTAGCACACCTGATGAAAGGTACGAATGGACAGTCTTGCCCCAAGGCATGGCCAATAGCCCAGCTTTCTGTCAGAGCTTCGTAAGGGCTCTCTTGAGCCCAGCAGAGTCTCTGCCACATGCTACTGTATATGCCTACATGGATGATATAATTTTGGGGGCACCAAACCTCTATCAATTGCAGGAATTATATGAGGTCACCCAAAAATGCCTCCAGGTGAGAGGGCTTCAAATGTCCGCAGACAAAATACAGACTGTCGCCCCCTTTAAGATTCTGGGGACTACACTGTTCATGGAGGGGGTGAGTCTCTTAAAGCCACAACTGGCTATTAAACCTAATATGACCCTGACAGAACTTCAAAACCTGTTGGGGGAGATTAATTGGCTATGGTCCTGGATGCCCATCTCTACTGAGACACTGGAGCCCATGTTCCAATTGTTAGTGGGCAAACAGCCATCAGAGCTAATCCATCTGAACCCATAACACCTAGACATTTTACAGGGGGTCCAGGAGGCCCTGGACCAAGCCCAACTGGCCTGCTATATGCCTGGAATGACCTCGAACTATGGGTGCTCCTCGGCAAGGCCCTGATGACATCCATCCTCACACAAGGGGGGAGGCCCCTCCAATGGGTACATACCTCCCTAGGGGGCACTCCACAGGTGTATACACCCACGGACCAGTTGGCTGACCTAATTGAGAAAGGACAGGATATAGCCCTGAGACATTATGGCATTGACCCCCACAAGATTGTTATCCCTTATTGGCTAAAGGACTTTGAATGGCTTTGCAGAAACAACAGCCGAATGGCCATAGCCTTAGAAGGCTTTCTGGGAATGTTGGACTATCATTATGGCCTTCACAAATGGGTAACCTCCTTTTGCAACCTCCACTGGGGGGCTCCCAGGCTTTTTGTCAAAAACCCTCTGACGAGGCGTATAATGTGTTTACTGATGGAGGAAAATTTGGAGCCACTGTAGTAACTTACCTGGCAGTAGGAACAGAACCAAAAACATATGTTCACACTTGCGAGAGCTCCACTCAATTTAAAAACCTCATGGCCATTGACCTAGCCTTGCCAAAGCGGATGACCCCATGAACTTGTTCTCTGACAGCCTATATGTAGTCAACGTTCTCCCGGGATTATTAAATTAGGTTCCCTCAAGTCCCTATTGGGACCTAAGAAAAATTGTACATGCTGTAAGTCTTGTCAACCCTTTCTACAGGTGCCACCCCTCCAAAGACCAGGGGAAAACCCTAGGGGGCTGAAGCCTAACTCTCTTTGGCAGACAGATGTCACACATTACACTCCTTCTGGAAAACTCAAGTATGTTTTCGTGTCTAATGACACGTTCTCACATGCCTGTTGGGCTACTGCCCATATAGGAGAAAAGCCTCACTTCCTCCAGTGCTTTGCTATGCTGGGATTACCTCAAAGGATTAAAACTGACCATGCTTCATAAGTAAAAGCTTACAGGACTTCTTCTCTTTATGGGGAATCCACCATAACACGGGGATTCCCCTACAACCTCCAGGGCCAAGCTATCATAGAATGTAGCCATCAGGATAACCAGCAGGACTTAAAGGCCCAATTACAAAAACATAAAGGGGGAGTAAGCCCCCACCAACAGCTAGGTTCGGCCTTATTTACCATCAATAGCCTCAATTTTCATAAAGGTCAATTGGAATCTCGATTCCAAAAACATTGGGGGCATCAGGAGCAAAGACCACAGATACGGGTCAGATAGAAAGATCCAGTAATGGGACAATGGCGAGGACCTGACCCGCTCCTTACTATGGGCAGGGGTTTGGATGCGTCTTTCCCACGGATGAACCCCAACCCAACTGGGTACCTGCAAGGAATTTAAAGATGCAGGAATAACCCTGTCCCAAAGGTAACAGCCCTTTGAGGAGGATTTCTATGTCCTACAGGATGGAGTATTTTGGATGGAAGGCTTTCATTGCCGTGCTCGCCGCTGCTGCCCTGGCCATCATCATCTTTATCATTACCATCATTATTCAAGATCTGATCATGCCTTGGCCATCATCATCTTTATCATTACCATCATTATTCAAGATCTGATCAATAAACGACTGACCAAAATCTGTCAATAATGGTACTCCTTCTCTTGCTAGCCATCTGTCAGATAAAAGCTGAGGACTTCTGAGCCTTGGTCCCTTCCACGCCTATACTCTTGGCCTTCTCTTAAGTGAAGAGCTGGCAATTACCAAAGACATGGCTCTGCTAGCTTGTGACCCTCACTTTAGGTCACTTTGTCTCACCCCTTCCATATTGCTGACCAATTAGATTATTGTTCTAAATTATACCCGAGCCCCGGTACTATCGATGGACTCCTTTTTTAATAAGGTATGGGAGCATATCAAGGGATTCTTGGACCCAACTTGGTTACTTGCGTATGGGAGCATGTTTTTAATGCTTGTGTTAGCTTTTATTCTCCTCGGGTGTCTCTGTTCAATTATCAAAAGACAGAAACAGATGAAGAAAGTCCTGGTCCAACTTGCCCTGGCCACCCAATCCCCCTTGGGCCCCTCCTTAAGAAAAATCCAGGCATGGATGCTTGAGCTAGCCTGAGGGCCCAGGTTGCTTTGCCCCCTTATGGGATAGACCCCCATATATTAACCGCAATTAGGTCACTTTGTCTCACCCCTTCCATATTGCTGACCAATTAGATTATTGTTCTAAATTATACCCGAGCCCCGGTCATATCGATGGACTCCTCCTTTTTTAGTAAGGTATGGGAGCATATCAAGGGATTCTTGGACCCAACTTGGTTACTTGCCTATGGGAGCATGTTTTTAATGCTTGTGTTAGCTTTTGTTCTCCTCGGGTGTCTCTGCTCAATTATCAAAAGACAGAAACAGATGAAGAAAGTCCTGATCCAACTTGCCCTGGCCACCCAATCCCCCTTGGGCCCCTCCTTAAGAAAAATCCAGGCATGGATGCTTGAGCTAGCCTGAGGGCCCAGGTTGCTTTGCCCCCTTATGGGATAGACCCCCATATATTAACCACAAAAGGGCATGGCTGGTCCCAATGATGGGTAAGACCCTCCCAGACTGATGAATCCAAGGCAGGGGCCATGAGGGCAATCATGGTTACCCAAGGACGGGCAACTTCAGCACCTGAGGAGAGGCAACCTAAGACAGGGAGGCCATAGCAGCGGAGGAGGATGGGGATGGTGCGTCCCGTCCCCAGGGGCTATCCTTAAGGAACCTCACTTAAAAAAAAAAAGTAGGCAGAGAGATGTGGGGGCTTGAGGCCAGGGGCAAGGCTGGATGGCACCTAAAGGAAACGGCCGGGGCGTGATCAGACTTGTTTGGCGCCTAGAGGAAATGGCCGGAACATGGCCAGACTTGTTTTGAAGAATCGCTGATTGACTCCTGCCATTTCTGTGCATCTTGGCATCATGTGATCACCTCTCAAACACTATGCTATGCTATGGAGAGGAGACTGCATGCTCAAGTTCACCTTTAATATGATTGGACAATTGGTTGTGGAGGGGGTTTTCCTTGGTGGTTTTTGCCCTCATAAGCCCTGTAATGCCTGTAATAAATGAGTTCCTGCTTGACTGGCTCCCTGCCACATCTGATTGTCTCCCGGGGAGGCTGTGGATAATGGGCAGACAGCTCATCTCCCTTTCCCCGGCTCCTGTGTCAGGGCAGGATCCCTGACAGTCGCCAGTAAACCTTAACATTCCTTCTTCAAAAAACTGATGATTCCAAAGTTGAAAGAGTTTGTTTCTCTTGGTCTTACCACTAAAGAGCTGTTTTTACCTAAGTTCTATCTAGAACTAAATGGAAGAAAACATGTAAGCATGTAAACATATATCATGTTCATGATATATGAAGCAGTCAAGGGAAATATTAGTAAATAATTTTTATTTCTTTATAAAATGCATAGCATAAGAATATTAGTAATTGGGGCTGGAGAGATGGCTCTTATAGAGGACCCAGGTTCAATTCCCAGCACTTTCATGGTGGCTAACAACCACCCATAACTCCAGTTCCAGGGGAATCTGATGCCTTCTTCTGTCCTCCACAGGCATTGCATGACACACATGGACTTACATACATGCAGGCAATATACTCATAAACATAAAATAAATAAAATGTTTGAAAACTGATTTTGAAACCAATTGGAGTTAGAAAAATTTATGTATCTTGAGACTTTGTCACATAACAAAAAGGGGAGGAAATGCATTTTATTATGATTTCTTTGGTACATATGGGCCTGTTCTTTACTAAGATTTTAGATAGCCATAATTGTTCAAAATTTACCTACTTCATGGATAATATGTTTATATAAATCAAAGGTATTTAAATTATGGTTTTGAATTTGGCCTTTCAGTACCAGCTGATTTTCCTGACCACTCTCTTCTTCAAAAGCACTCTCTTCCACTAGAATCCATTGACGCTGCTCTTACTAACTTCCTTCCATCTCTGAAGTTGTCCTACTTCAATCTTAAAGTCAGGCATTATCAATGCCATGGATAGCCAATGCTTGGAGTTGTTTCTTCTCCTTGATTTTCCTGATTATCCCTGTAAACATGGCATTGCAGTGTCCATGACCAGCCTGCATGTTTGCCTGAGCCTCAGACCTTTTATTTTTTATATCTTTTTTACTGAATTTTTGTGTATTTCATACAGAACATCTCAAATAATCTTAATCATCTTTATACCCCTGTCCCATCAGCACCCTTCTATAGGACCCCCACTGAAGCCCATATACCCTTCATCCCTCCACTGAATCTCTCCAGATGTTCCCCAGTGTAAGTCTATCCACTGAGTCTAGTCAGCCTATCTAGAGTACCTTGTTTTAGGAAGATGAGCTCTTCTTCTCCTAGCAGCAATCAGTTGCCAATATTTCTTCAGGTAAGATTGGGGTCTGCATTCATTTTCCCAGTTCAATGCTGGGCTTTTGTCTGCCTGAGTTTGCATGGGACTTGTGTATGCTGACAGCATTGCCATAGAATCATATGAGCAGGTTCCCTGGAGCTTGTAGAACTCCATTTCTGTATGGTCATGCACATCCCCCCTGACTCTTACAATCATTCCACCCCCTCTTCTGTGATGGTCACTGAGCCTTGGGTTGGTGGAGTTTAATAAAGGAATTCTGTCCAAAGACCAGCATTCTGTAGACTCTTGATCTCTACATTTTGGTCATTTGTGACATTTTGTGTTCCTGGCCCTCTGCTGCATGAGAGAGCTTCATTACTGAGAGCTGAGAGATTCATTAGTGTCCTCTTCTTTACCCCTGTTCTGTGTTCCATTAGCCTTAGATGTAGAAGTTGCATTGTAGATGTGTCACTTAGGCCTGGACAGTTCATAGACAATGTTCATGTGTTATGGTACTTGGTAATAATCTTCAACTGGTACAAAATGAGTTTCTTTGATGAATGGTGACTGGGGTATTTCTCAATATAAGGATACATATTTTGCACATAGTTAAGAAATCACATTAGTTCATATGAGAGTCCATTGGAGTTTCTTGACAAGGGCTTCCAAAACATCCCTCTATTGGATTCTTCCTCATTTTTCTTTTGTCTTCCAAGGCTGATTAGTTGGCTGAGAAGAGTGCCTGGATATTCAGGTGAGGGTCCAGTGACCCTGTTTGGCACTCCTTTAATGAATGAGCACAACCATCAACACGCCCAATTGTGATTATGTTTAGTTTCTCATATGAACATTTGAAAAGTGCCCTATTCTGACTTTTTCTAGTTCCCTGTCTAGAACTTGTGATGCTAATTACTCTTGCCTTTACTTTTCCTTCACATCTCCCATTCATGATTCAAGGAGTTTCTTCTCCTCTTAGAGACAAAAGTTATACAATTTGGGAGTCTTTTAGATAGACCCACTGATGGGGTACTCCAATTGCCCCACCCTGTGTCCCTGTTCAGCATGGAAGTAACCAGAGCAGTTGGTGTCCCTATTCCCTATTGGCAATTTGGGTAACCTCTTCAGAGGATGGCACGGTAAGAATAGAAGGTAGGAATTGGCTAGGCAGTTAGAGTAAAAAGACTCCAAAGAGATGAACCAGTTTTTTGGCTGAAAGTCAAAATGTCCTTGGGCCTGTTAGCAACATACTCTGTTCCAAGGCCAAAAATGTCAAAAATATTTGGGACCTTATATCTAATCCTTAAAAGATTTTAGAATTACCTCTTCAGAGGGGGGAATGTTGGAGGGGAGGGAGTGGACATGGATTTGATCAAAACACCTTATATGTGTGTATGAAATTCTCAATAAAGTTTTTGTAAAAATTAAAAAAAAAAGAAATCGCATTAGTCTAGGGATATGACAGTCTTGGGGTTTTCTTTAAGATCTATGACCTCTCCAGCCATGTGTATTTGGTTATGTTTACAGTACCACACTTGAGTTTCCTCCCTTTGAGTGGCCTTTTAGTCCAATTAGGTAGCTGTTGATTGCCCCCAAGGTAAAAGTGCCACTATTGCACCAATGTCGTATGCTGTGCTGGTCATTGATGTAGTTATTTGGCCTTGAAGCTGGTGTTGAACCATTGATTGATGTTTTCTCTTGGCACCTTCATATTGCTCTCCAAAGCTATGAGAGCTCGCCTTCAGGGAAAGTGGTTTCAGGTCAGTTGCAGAGCTATTGTTCCAAATCCTGTGTCCTAAGTGTGTTCTGTCTTCAGCAGTAGGGTCTTACCTTCAAGTTCTGTGAGGCCTCCAAGGGCTGTGGCAATAGCCTGAGTAATTTGGGGAGTCACTTGGACCACCCTGGCCAACAACTCAAAGGATAGTTTCTCCTGTCTGGCACTGTTTCTTGTTATGTAGCCTTTAGCTATGCGCATAGACTCATGTAGAGACACTGTACATGTAATTTGCTCAGACATTTATATACAATAGCCAAGTCAAAATTCTCCTTTGAATGTTTCAGTCTCATCTTGAGCTAAAGTTTCCAACACTAATATTCAGATCTTATAAATATCACCCTCTCAAAGTCAACAGCATGGAACTAATCAATCATTGTCCTTTCTCATCATACCCAGGGTTAAAGAGGTTCGTCACAGTCAGTCTGGGGGCAAGTCTACAGCTTGTCTGTGTTCCTCTCTTCTTACCTACTTGTTATAGTTCTCACCTACTTGTTATATCTTCAAGTTCTAAAACCTTACAACTTCAATCCATTTCCCACATTTCACGCACACGCACGCACACACACACATACACACACAGACATATATATTTCTCTTTTTCTAAATTCTATGCCATGTTTCTATTTTCTGCCCTCCTAACTAATACACTATCTTGTAATCCTAGTGCCTACAAAGATCCTTTCTAATATGTTCTTCAGAGTGTAACTGCTGTATTAATCTTAAAACACATTTCTGACAGTTTTTCACACTACATCAAGTTTATTAAAGTTATTTTATTACTACTTTCTGTTTGTTCTTAGAGAAAAAAAAAAAAGAAGGCCTGGCTGTTTGTGTCACCGATCACCTGCCAAGCTTTTGGTCACCCCGCTGCCTCTGTTCTTTCTGCTCTCCAGTCATCAAGGTTTCTGCAGATGTTCTTCTTGACGCTGGATAGCCAGCTTGGCTGGATTTAAAGATATCTAAGAGAGCAGGAAAGGTCACTTCTGGGTGTCAGGGAGGGTTTTCTAGGGACACATGGGAGAGAAACTGAGAGAACAAGACGTGCTGAGAATGTGAGAAGCACCGTGCAGGAGGTTGGAGGACAGGCAGAATTAAAAGGGAAAGGAGGAGGACAGCCAACAGAGTACAGTCCCTCACTGCTTCCTTGTCAGCCACTCTGTTCCTTGACATCCTCTCAGCCATGATGGACAGAAGCTTCTGACCATGAACCAAAATAAGTCTTTGCTCCCTTAAGTTGTTTGGTTCAGGTATTTTGTCACAGCAATGAAAGCCCAACTAACAAAGCTTTCTTTAATTTTTCTCTAGCCATCGGTCCTTCACACTTGCTGGATGTAGCCTGAAGCATTCCTACCAATCTCTTCACATATCTTACTCATTCCCCCATATTGGTTCAAATGCCGTTTCTGCAGAAATATTTGCTCAGATACTCCTGTCTCTTCAGATTCTCTAATTAAACACTATTGCACACAAAACACCTTGCTTTATCACCCTCTCTTAAGACATTTGTCATTGCATCCTTTCTGTTAAAGTCCTATGAATAAGGCATATCTCTATCCTAATGTCCTTGAGATGAACAACCATTTCTGTTCTCACTCCCCAGCTAGGCCTGAGGTATGGTGTTTGGCCATACTGATGTCAATGGTGAAGAGCTTTGCATGTCATCAGTTTATTATAGCAGTGCTGCTTGATGCCTGTGATTCTGCAGTTTTTGTCCACATTCCCTTCCTTCCTTCCTTCCTTCCTTCCTTCCTTCCTTCCTTCCTTCCTTCCTTCCTTCCTTCCTCCCTCCCTCCCTCCCTGATTTCTTTCTTTCTTTTTGTTTTTATGTGTATGAATGTTATGCCTGCATGTGTATAAGTGCACCTGTGTCATGCAGTGCCCACAGAGGACAGGAGAGAGTGTAGGATTCCCTGGATTGGAGTTATTGATGGTTGTTAACTGCCTTGTGGATCCCAGAATTCACACCTGGGTCTTCCGCAAGAGCAACCAGTGCTTTCAACCTTTGAGTCATCTTCCCAGTCCCAACATATTCCCTTTCTTAATTACAAGTTTACTTAGAACTTATCTTGTAAAGTCATTTTAATCACAGTGAGAGAGAATTTATATGGTCCTTTTGTAAAAAGCATTTATGTGCCTCAAGGAAATATGGTTTATGTGCAAAACTTTGCCTAAATTTTCAACTTTCTTTAAAAGAAGGCATTTTAAAGCAAGAGTACTTTGACTTGTATTACATTCATGATGTTAAATTGAAATGAAATACCATCACGTTGCCTTGTCCTTTAGCATCTATCAGACCATGAAATCAATGTTACCATTAGACCAGTGCAGTCAAATATTATTTCCAATCCTGGTTATGTCCTGCAACCTACATTTTCTCTTTCATGTCACTTCCACACATGGTCTTCAGAACATCTCTAAAAAATTCAAGCACCATCTAGAATTCAAATGGTCACTGCTGAGCTGAACAGCATTAAACAATATTATATCAGGGATATAATACATGACATGTCACAGAACATGGTTGTCTCCTTGTGTTTTGTCTCTCATTGTACATTCTTTCCTCCTACATTCAGAATGAAAAAATCACAATTCTAACATATGTAGCAAGATGCAGTGGTATGAAAAGTGACACAATTATTGACCAAAAGTGTGGCACACTTTGACAGCCTGCTGGAATGGGGCAGGCTTAAGAAAGAGGGGACACTGTGCAGCCTGATTAAGTCCACAAAGAGCTGCAAGAGAGAGACGTTAAGGACACATTAGTAAGCTGAAATCGTGGACCGAGCTAAGGAAAATAAAAGGAAATTTAAAGACAGACTATTACAGACAGACCATTATTCTTCAAAGAGAAGAAACAATATGATTGAATAAATGCGGGGAATGGCTGCTTCAAAGTAACAACTGGCTTTAAAAAGCCTCTCTCAGAGCCTGGGGAAAGCCTGTGTCCTTAGATGGAAAGAATCCATGAAAGCAGATTCTCCTCTAAACATAAGAGGGAGCAAATACTAACTATTAAGTGCTAAACATGTGACCCTGACCTTCCTGGCCTGTTCTCGTCAGAGTGGAGAGGTGCCTGTGAAAACAGTGTCCTCTACAGGCATGTAACACGTTAAGATTTCTGATAGGATACATAACAAAATGTATGGTTGTATCTTTGGTAGAGACAAAACTGAACTGAAATGATGTAGTGATCAAGGAAAAGTTGATGACACATTATTTTAAAATATTTTATCATTAAAATATATTGATAAATGTTATTTGCTATAATTACGACTAAAGAAAAATAGGCAGAATTGAAAACAAAAGCTGAAAAACTAAAGGGAAAATTTAGAGACTGAATCACCAGTGTGATTCATGTTGCTCTAGCTTTGAGGATAAAAACAATCCCCTGTACTGGAAGCTAAGAATACAAGCCATCAAGGCTCCTGATATGTGATGTCCCACTTACTTTTGAAAAAAAAAAATGTCTGTATACAGTTACTCAAAGAAAACGTTATCTACTGAAGCACATGTAGCTCCAAGTAGCATCGTTCTGGATGCTAAGTATCTCCAGTTTTGTTGCTTGTTCTAGACATCAGTTACTGCTGTCTTGGTCTTACTACAACATTTATAATCTCAGATGCAGAATATCCTTAATGCAGCCTCAACATGAAGCATTGCAGATTTTACCTTTCTTTTAAGACAGCATCTCCCTGTAGCCCCAGCTGGCCTGGAACTCACCATGTAAACCAAGATAGCCTCTATCCCACACATATCTACCTGCCTCTGTGTCCCAAGTGCTGGGATTGAAGAACACCATGCCTGGCAGAATACATTTTTGATACAACGTGTTTTAGCCTTGCTATGATAGTACATTTACATTCTACTATTGTGCCTATTCTCTTTTCTATTAGTCATCTCATTGAAAGTTAGGATTATGCTTAGTTATCATTGTATCCCAAACAAGTTCTGGCCCAGTTGTTTGTACAAATTTGGAACTGAAACATTTAATGGCCCAATTTTCATAATTTAATGATACAAAGTTAGAATATAACCTTGTCCAGCAGAAGATATTCTGATGGACTGTAGAAAGTCTAAGTGTGTGCAGGTGTGTGTATTGAGAAAGGCAAGGTCAGATAGGAGAAATTCACTCTGATGTTTATGGACATTGGTTTTAGAGATAACATAAAGAAGGAATACTACAATTAATTTAAAACACACACATCTCCATGGCCCCCCAAATGGTCAAAAATATTTGGGAGCTTTAATCTAATCTCTAAAAGATTTTAGGGTTACCCCTTCAGAGGGGGAATGTTAGAGTAGCAAAAATCCCCATTAAAAAGAAAAAAAGAAAGAGTACATGAAGTTATCAGAAAAAAAGTGATGGGGAGATATGAGAGGAGTTGGAGGGGAGGGAGTGGGTGTGGATTTGATCAGAACACCTTACATATATGTATGAAATTCTCAATAATTTTTTTAAGTTAAAGAGAAACCACAAACGTCAGCTCCTGTGGTGCATTCTGTGTTGTCGGAGTAACTCACCTTTGGAAGAACCTTGACAAGGTGTAATCGCCTGTCAATGCCAAGTCACTTCTTTCTCTCTGTGGGCTCAGGGAAGCCATGTCATGTACTACCAACTACATCAGCCAGTCTGTCCAGGGTCGCTGTGGAGATTTCCCATTGTCATTTCTTCTTAATCGTGTTTAACCATCATCCAAATTGAGTACTCTGCTCGTCTTATTTTTATTCTGTAAATGACATATAGATTTGGCTTAATAATTACTATTTCTTTTCTCTATTTGGGATAAAACATATATTTATATAATTGTTATTCTACAGAACTGAAAGATCTGATTTTTCAGATCTTTCAAAGACATGGTTAATATTTATATACATAATGTCAAGTTTTAGAAAGAACAGGTTTTAGAAAGATTTACTTTTACCTCTCAGTAAAATTTTTATAATAACTTCAGCATCAATTATTCAATTTGATAATTCTCTATGTAGAAAATTTTCAAGAAATGATGCGCTTGTATTAAAATTGTGTATTATGGGGCTGGAGAGATGGCTCAGGAGTTAAGAGCACTGGCTGCTTTTGCAGAGGACCTGGATTCAGATGCACTTGCATATATGCATGCAAAAACATTTATACAAACATAAATAAATTAATCTAAAAATACAGTGAAATTGTATAATATTATAATCAAAGGATATAAAATCATTCAACCTCTAAAATTTCATACAGCACTTCATAAAATAAATAAAGGCACACTAGAAACAGCATGGAATTCACTCTCATTCACTGAAAACAATCTAGGTAATTGGTTTTCCATAAATCTTTAAACATAAAAGGGAAAAAAATCCTCATGGCATTTAGCCTTCAAAGGAAACTTAAGAAAGAAGACTTTGAGTCAATTTCCTTTTGAAAGTTGAGCTAAATGAATTCTATTCTAAACTTTGGCTGTGTTGTGGAAAATGAAAAGCTGCTATTTGAAACACGGTCAAGTTCATAGCCTGCTGGCTAAAGGCAACTGTTCTCAAGTGTTTGAGTTTTATTCCTGAACCTGCAACATCATAGCACCAGCTGTCCCTCCCATCAGATGCCTACGCTCAGCTTGTTACTTCCAGACATCTAAATGGAAGTTCAAGACTGCAGGGAATGTGCTTCATGTCTAACACTGTCTGCCCACTGGCTCAGTATTTAGTCAGCTCTGTAGAAAGATGAGACTGTAGCACAAAATGCACATAATCTAGGAGCACACGAATGCAGTGCAGTGAACACACACCTGTCTCGTCCACATGCTCTTTCACAATTAATGTTCTGTGGATGCTGAGAAATGAATTTAGGAGTCACTAAATACTAAAACAGTCACTCTGTATGTGCTAAGTATAGTTCATTACAAACTACTATTTAGAGTGATAGACATTCACAAGGTCGACAGCTCTGGGATGAATGAGCAGTGTATGGCAGTGACCCTTCCTGTCCTAGAAGGTTCATGTCTTTGTGTGGAAGAGTTTCCCTTGAGTACTTGTGATGGAAATTCATTAGTCATCTTGTCAGTGAATTAATCATTTGCCCTCTAAGCCCTATTCCTTGCCTAATTGTTTTCAAGCTGGTGTCTCCTCTTGACCTTGGGGCTGCATGGATCTCAACATACTAGAGATTTCTTTTACATTTAATATTATTAGTTTATGAGAAAACTGCCCTGCCTTGGTGTCAGAGACACACCAACACCTTGGTCCATTTCATAATGCCCCTGTTCTGCCTCTTTTTACCAACTTTTCTCCTGATTTCTCTAAAAAAAAAATGGGGCCACCTAAGAAGCAGGGACTTCCTTCAGGGCCTGCACGATCTTTCTTCCTGTGACGACTTTCCTCAGAATATCACTTCATGCAAATGCCTAAACAAATCTAAACCATTAGATCCCTCATGTCCATTCTGACAATTTGCAGTTTATTTGTATATTTTCTGCAGAAATTTTAAGGAATTGAAAAATACACATATAATGTAAAGGCGAGTGAATGTGTAAAACTGAAGGCCATATAACAAAAGTACAGTACCAGACAAGAGAACCCTCCTTTCAAAGTATTGGGCAGGGCATTCCAAGAGACTTCCAAAATAATCCAGATTATTGGGAACTACCAGCTGGATCCACTGTTCTCTCATCAGACAACCTTGCCCTTTGAACCCTAAGCCTAAAGCATCTCATACACACAACTGCCAAGCATTTCAGTACTTTGATTTGGTAATTCTCAAGCATATCCAATTCATTCATTATCTCCGGGTAGAATCATGATCAGGTGCCCAGGTCAGAAGAGCACATGACTCAGTAAGCTTGCATTAGTTTTGTGGTTGCTGGTTGCAAGGTTAATTAAAAGTCTGTACTAGTTACTTTTCTGTTGCTGTGGTAGAAACACTAACCAAAGCAACTTATAAAAGGAAGAGTTTATTTGAGCTTATGGTTCCAAAAGGGTAGGGGTCCATCACGGTGGGGAGGCATGGTGGCAGAGGTGGCTGGAGGAGGAGCAGAAGCTAAGCTCTCACATCTCCAAGTAGGCACAGGAAGCAAGAGAGTGACTTGAGATCTGACAAGGCTTAATTACTCTCTAAGCCTGCCCCCAGTGACTTGCTTCCTCCAGCATAGCCACACCTTTTAAGACCACCCAAAACAGCTCGATCCACTGGAGACAAAATATCCAAATACTTGGAGCCTATGGGGGACTGGGGGACATTCTTATTCAAACCACTACAAAGTCATTAGTCTAGTCTCTGTCCATTTTAAAAGTCATTCTTACAGAAAAGGACCTGTTATTGCCATTTTTCCTCAACCAAGTTAACTTCTTACTATATTCTAAATAGATATTCTTGTAGTCACAAAGGTATATCTCACCACTGAGCAAAGACACTTCTCTTTCCAAAAAGATGGAGTCTATTAAAAAGTTTCACAACTGGTCAACATGCAGAGAAAAAGTGACTGTCGTGCTCATGCCTAACTGATACATGTGCAGTCCAACCTCTACACCTAAAGCTCAGAGAACATCACAAAAGAGGGAGCAAAAATATTGTAAGAGCCAAAGAAATGAGATGTCTGCTGCTAGTTAATGCATTGTAGACATGATAGGGTGGCTTCACCCATGAAATCTCTACTGCATGATAAACTAATGAGACAAAACCAGTTGACATGCCAAGGTGGATGCGGGAAATGTCACAGGGTCCCACAAACAATGGACGATGAGAAAGGAAGAATTACTGAACTATTGCTGGAAGGAACAGGCAGGACATGAGGATTGTACAGGAAACAAGTAATTTATTTAGGTTACAGCCTGATCCAGTGGGCTCAAGCCTCAAAATCTGGTCCCAGAAAGGAAGTAGCCCATATCTTTTATATCTTAGGCATTGAGTTACAGTAGGATGAAAACATACGTAGAGTCTCAAAATTAGGCAAATTATTATAAATTTAGAAAGAAAACAAATGTTTTAAAAATCTTCTGTCTGAAAATCATTGCAGAAGTCTCCATCTGAGACAAACAGAATTGAGGATGTTTCATCAGGACACAAGGCCAGTGGTTCTGGCTGACTGTCTTTGCAGTCTAATCACAGACATGTCAGATGAAATTTGCTGATAGAGACAGAGGGAGAAAAGAGGATTAAAATTCATATTTTTCTTAACTAGCAGCAATGAAGAATTCTTAAAATGCATACATAAACAACGTAAAGAAGCTCCAATAGAATTCTCTCAGTATCTGTCCAGGCAGCTGGAGAAACCAAACCTATAGCAAAAAGTATAGCAAAACAAAACAAAACAAAACAACACACCACACCACACCACACATCTGTTGACATAAGCCAGGGATCACAATGCATTACAGTGAAAGTGACAATCTTAAAAGACAAAAGTAGGGGCTGGAAAGATGGCTCAAAGGTTAAGAGTATTGACTGTTCTTGCAGAGGTCCCAGGTTCGATTGCCAGCACCCACATGGTAGCTATGAACCATCCTTAACTCCAGTTCCAGGGGAATCTGAAGCCCCCTTCTGACCTCTGTGGCATTGCATGACACGGGTGCCCTCACATATATGTAGGCAATGCACACATATACATGAAATAAAAATAATAAAATATTTAAAAAAGAAAAGACAAAAAATAATATATCAGCTAGCCTCCAGGGTAGCTGGAGCAGGGCTGCAGTCTCTTCAAGCTTCTGTGCATAGACTGAACAGCTTCCATGGGTGGTCAGAGCAGGGGTGAAGTCCTTTGGTGCAATTTCATTGTCTTTGTAATGGGACTTGAAGCAGTCGATTAGGGTGTTGCTGTGTGGTCTAAGTTGTGAATCCTTTGCAATGAATTCATGGGGTGATACCTGTAACTTTAAGGCTGTAGGGTTATTTACAAGTATACCTTATGCTTACTCTGTTTGCTCTTGGCTGTGAAGGCAGGTCTATTGTTATTTCCTTGATCTCTTTAGCCTTAGTAAGGACACGTAATGATTAAACCCTTCTTATGTGGTGGTTAATCAGGGTTTATTTTTAGGTTCGCAAGAGGTTTGTATTTAAACCTTATGTCTGGAAATTGTAGTCCCTTCTATTTTTAAAGAAATATGTTAATTATTTTAATCAAATTATATTTCTTTGTTGGCCACTCAAGACCATGTTGTTTATCAAAATTAGCTCTCTTCTTTAACAATTTTTAAATCATTTGAGCTTGGAAGGAGGCTCTAGCTTCATTTAATTTTTCTTTTACCAGTTCATCTATGTGAGGATAACAAAAGACCTTATTTGACCATGGCTTCCCTTGGAAGCATTGAGGAAACTTTTTTTCAGTGTTGGCCTCCTCTTTGTATATTGGCTACTGGTTTAAGTCCATTGTTTGACCCTCCATGGCATCCCTGAACAAGTCAGGTGACCTTTCATTTTTATGGGACACTTTCAAAGATGGCACATAGTCCAGTGACCTTGGAGCAAGAAGCAAAATACTGTCCCTTTAAATCTTTCTAACAATATTGGTATAGGCCTCCAAATATGATTATCGAATGCCCCAAAAAGTCAATCACATTGATTTGATATTTTCAACTACTCTTGAATAAGGCTTAAGTAAAAACCAAACATTTTGAATAAACCTTCTAACATTATTAGTATTTTGGAATTAATGAACCAATAATTTTGTTAACTAATTTTGCTGTTATTTTTTATTTTAATACTTAGTTGCCTTAAGTGTTTAATGCTTTCAAAGTACGGATCCTGTCATCTTAAAGAATACTATGTACATTTGCATCTCTGTTATAAATGACAATAAAGAAAGTTTATATTGCAGCTAAAAATATCTTATTTTATAAGATACATTACTCAAATACATTTCCCATGTCTAGAAGTTTGAACTTCATTGTATTTGACTATGGTTAATGAACTCTTGGTAATTTTAAGTATTAAAAATCATAGTGTTTTGGCAAATGTTTGATCACATTAAATTTACCTCAGGAAGGCAATGAGTTTATTGAACCTCTCCTCAGAGAAGAGTTGAAGAGTTATCAACAGGGTTAGGGGTGACCCAGGAGTGGCTATACTGGAAAGTCTTCACCCAGTCAGTGGGTGGGGTCAAGGAACTTTTATTAGTCTAATGGATAATGGGTTGGGCCCCCTTTCTTTTGCCTTTTTTAGTCTATATATTTCCATTCCTCCCTAAGACCAGGAGGCCAGGTGGGCTGAAGACATAGTATAATTACATACAACAGACTGGGATGAGTGACCAAATAGTCAAGTGTGGGTCACCTGCTTGTTCTTATTTTATATGAAGGAATATCAATAGTTAACAAGCCCATTTGTGAGGACTTTCTGTAAGTAGGCATGAGTTGAACTCAGGAAGTTGACAGTTTTCTGGCTTAGAAGATAATATTGTATAACATTACCTAATTAATAGAACTTTGAATACAAATTACCTGTGTTTACATTGTGAACTATGAAGCTTTGTGAATTTTCTGATAAACCTTGTGGAAAACATAAGACAGTTAAAACAAATGTTTTTCTTTACATAGCTTAGAGAGTGGTTTACCAAAACCATGATTTAGGTTTGGCAGACACATGGCAAAGCATTTTTTAATTGGTATCTATACCATTTAGTATATAATGTACCAACAAATGCATTGGTAAGAATCTCATGTCCTTTGAACAATAAGCATATTTGTTGATACATGCAGAAGTTATAACCAGGATCCCCGAAGCCTTCATCAGCACTCAAATCATAAAGATTATTTTGAGCTCAGTTCCAGGCCTAGAAAGACAAGGTTAGAAAACGTAGAGTGTAAGTGCCTTCGAAAATGTTGTCTCTTGCGATGATCTTTCAAGGAAGTGCCTGGTACCATGCATGTTTCTTAAAGTAGTTAAGATTATACGAGCACCAGCCTATTTTTAGGGAATGTATTTCATATTTGCCCAAAATTTGTTTCTTTGTAAAATGCTGTTTAAATTTTCTTTAATAATTTAAGAGGCATGTATACTTTTGTGTTGGAAGTCTCAAATCCCTTTATATGATTATTGCTAGTTATTGTTGAGAAAATATTTTATTTACTGCTTTTTTCTTTCTTTCATTAAGTAATTAAATAAACAGTATTTATTTTTACATTTGTGTTAATCTGTATTATCTTTTCATTGTCTTTTCATCTTTTCAGTAGAGTTCTTAATACAGGCATTTCTGTGTTGTGAGACAATAGAGATTACTATAATCTTTATTGGAAATGGCTTATTCCTTAGTCATCTCTGTGGTCCTAATGCCTTACATCAGGCAAAAGAATTAAGTCCAATGGTCACTAGTTGGACTCAAAGCATCTGTTTTTTATTTTTATTTTACAACCTGTATACATTTGTTTATCGGTGCCCTTTTTCACGTTTTTCCTTCTAGAGCATTATTTGGAGAACTTTTATTTATTATTTATTCATTCATTTATTTTTAGTATTCCTTTTGACCTCCTTTTAAAATTTATAATTTGCTAATTTATAGTAAATAAGACACAAGCCTGATAGCTGTGAGTGAATTTTCCTGTTAAAGAGGGCTGTCAGTCTGGATTAGAAAATCCCTAATGCAATTTACCATATTTAATCTTAGATTTAAACACTTCTAATCTAGAGAATAATGAACACAGAGGACAGACGCATTTTAAAAGAACTTAGAAACAGACTATATTGCAAGGCTAGAGAAAGTCAGATACGAAGTCTTAGTGTAGAAAAAGCAGGCAGTAGGACCCAGACGGGCCATTTCTGTGCCCCTCCCTTGGGTAAAGCTATAGCCCTTGAGTAGCAGGCAATGACACCCCAAGCCTGAGCTCTTGGCCCAGTGCCCCCAGACACGTTAAGATCTTGGATCTAACATTTTAAACCAATTAGTAAACCTACAATAAATCAAATGACCCAGAGAGAAAAGGAAGGCCAATCCAAATACCCGAGTGGCTCCTTCCCTTGTCCCATGCCAACATTTGTAGCCCTTTTTCAATTTCTGCTCTGGTGGGTAGGAGCACATGGCTGTGCCCACAGCCAGAGAATTCGGACCTCTTAGGACAGTAGATATCCCTAGGCTTTTTAATTTAATATTTGTTTTCCCCTTTGGAGAGTTTCCTGACTATCCATGGATGGCACTATGGTGAGTGCTTACTATAAAGTGAACCCCTCCCTCATTTGTGAAGTGCAGGAGTTGTTTCCTGTGGATTTGTAGTTTCTATCCCACTCTGTGCATATATTTACACATTTTCATATAGAAAGGTAAGACAAAATTTCTATATTACCCTCAACTCAGAATTCCCAGTCAAAAAATTTCAGATTTCTAAACAAAGAGGGGTTAAAATTTCATCCCTGCTAGCCACTGACCACAGCCAGTGCCCTCTCCTCCGTTTAGGCTCTGACTTTCTCCAGGAAACGTCAGAAGGAATTCTAGGATCTTTATCAAGAGGTGGTAAGTATCCTCTTTCACCTATTTTGGTGGGTCCTCCTAGTGGATCCAGGTCCTACTTGGTCTGTGCGGCGGTGGTCAAATCCTTGCTCCTGGGGAATTCCCAGTCAAAAAATTTCAGATTTCTAAACAAAGAGGGGTTAAAATTTCATCCCTGCTAGCCACTATACTACTTGAGTGCCCTCTCCTCCGTTTAGGCTCTGACTTTCTCCAGGAAACGTCAGAAGGAATTCTAGGATCTTTATCAAGAGGTGGTAAGTATCCTCTTTCACCTATTTTGGTGGGTCCTCCTAGTGGATCCAGGTCCTACTTGGTCTGTGCGGCGGTGTTCAAATCCTTGCTCCTGGGTCCTGGCTCTGGACTGCCTGAGTTCGCTGTATACAGGGACAGCATCTCTGAGACACCAGGTGAGCCATTCCTCTTACGGGTTCAAAATGCCTGTGGAGCCATTAAGGGAAGTCATCCTCCAGCGTCCCAGGGAGGCTAAGCCCCAGGGACAAGGGAGGCAAAAGGCCATCTCTGCATCCACCTTCCAGGACCAAATACTGTGGGAAAAATCAGGCAGGCCATCAGGAGTGTACAGGAAGCAAGTATTTTATTTAGGTTACAGCCTGATCCAGTGGGCTCAAGCCTCAAAATCTGGACCCAGAAAGGAAGTAGCCCATATCTTTTATATATTAGGCATTGGGTTTACAGTAGGATGAAAACGTACCATAGAGTCTCAAAATTAGGAAAATTATTAAAAATTTAGAAAGAAAACAAATGTTTTAAAATTTTTCTGTCTGAAAATCATTGCAGAATTCTCCATCTGAGACAAACAGAATTGAGGATGTTTCATCAGGACACAAGGCCAGTGGTTCTGGCTGACTGTCTTTGCAGTCTAATCACAGACATGTCAGGTGAAATTTGCTGACAGAGACAGAGGGAGAAAAGAGGATTAAAATTCATATTTTTCTTAACTAGCAGCAATGAAGAATTCTTAAAATGCATACATAAACAAAGTAAAGAAACTCCAATAGAATTCTCTCAGTATCTGGCCAGTCAGCTGGAGAAACCAAACCTATGGGAAAAAGTAGAGCAAAACAAAACAAAACAAAACAAAACACCATACATCTGTTGACATAAGCCAGGAGTCACAGTCCATTACAGTGAGAATGACTATCTTAAAAGACAAAAGTAATCCATCAATGTTGCACTCCTCTGCCATGCGTAGACCAGCTAGCCTCCAGGGTAGCTGGAGCAGGGCTGTAGTCTCCTCAAGCTTCTGTGACTGACCAGCTTCCATGGGTGGTCAGAGCAGGCATGAAGTCCTTTGGTGCGATTTCATTGTCTGTAATGGGACTTGAAGCAGCCGATTAGGGTGTTGCTGTGTGGTCCAAGTTGTGATTTCCCTTGCAATGAATTTATGGGGCGATACCTGTAACTTTAAGGCTGTAGGGTTAGTTACAAGTATATCTTATGCTTACTCTGTTTGCTCTTGGCTGTGAAGGCAGGTCTATTGTTATTTCCTTGATCTCTTTAGCCCTAGTAGAATGCACCTCAAATATCTGAATTTACTTAAATGCATAAACTTCAGGTTTATTTTCTCTCTGACTTTTCTCGTTCGTACTGATCCAATACATGAGACAGTGGGATTTAAGAAGCTTCATTTTTCTGTGAAATACGTTCCAAAAATACAGGCTTCCTGCAACCTGGGAAATGCCTTATGAGGCAGGAAAAGCCTTCTCTCTGCTTTTACTGTGGATTCAGCTATGAGTCTTCCCCTGTAGATTTGTCACCAAGCTCTGCTGAAGTAGTTCTAATGACAGAGAAAGGGACTGAGAAGAAAAAGAGGCTATTGAGGTAGAAATCGAAGTCACAAGGTGAAGTGAGACTGTGCACATCTGCAACTTGCTACAGCAAAACTACCTCCGGTTTGTACAGTGAAATAAAGTTTTCTTTCACTGTAAACAGTTCCAGTTTTCAGAAGGAGAATGTCTCTGGTTTGAATGCTACTTGAGAAAAGCCCTTTTCACTGCCTCTGCATCTCTGGGCCTCTGACCCTTATTTCACAGCGTGTTCATGTGCATCCTCTTCATTCCCATCTGACCACAAAGCTCTCTATAAGCCTGCTTGTCATATTTGCATCCAGGACACACGACTCAAAATAGTTTCTCAGTAGCTATAGAATGAATGACTGACAATAAATTAGAAAACCTTACGTTACTACCTGGCTACTACTTAAAGAGGCCCCCAGTTTTCCTATTTATGTTTATCCACAGAGCTGTGCTTGCATTTTGTGTGCCCTGTTGGGATGAATGTAGGTAGAAAGTATTGCTGTGGTTTGTTCTACTCTTCTGAGAGAAACTGAAAACACGATACTAATGGCTCTTGTTAAACAGAAACTGTCAGAGTAGTAGTTAATGACTCACTTTGCCTCTCTGGAGTGTCGTGTTAACTTTACTTTTCATTTTAAAAAATATGGTGTTTAACATTGACATAGTTCTTATTTTATTATTATTTTTATTACTATTATTTAGTTGCTTTATCTCACGCAAAATATTTTAAGAGAACCTGATAATTATATGCATGTGGGTACACACACCTATGCACACACAGGTACATACAGTGTTCCAAGTTGTCCATCTATGCTTTTCCATAGAAGAGAGGGTTTTTTAGAAATGTATCCTTTCAACTTCAGTGTGTTGAATCAATCCATTCTGTTCCTTTAGAGAGGGTAGTGTTATCAAGCTTAATGAACTGTTCCCAATGTGGATTCAGAGCTTTTTGGCATCTGTCTCTGAAAAAATGAGGGGGTTTCTCATGATAGCCAATCATCTCTGCCTTCATTCACTGTCCCACAGCATGTATTTTATTAAGTATCACATGATTAAGCATCATGGCAAGTATATTTTGATTTATGACTATTGAAATATTTAAGACTTTAATATTATTCCAGAAGAGTAAGGCCTGATTTTAAAGTGGACTTAGAATATTTTGTTAATTTATATTCACAAATTTTGAAAATATGAAAAAGCATGTCTAGAGCAGATTGGCATTAAAATGTGAATGGTTTAAGTACAAAAACACTCCAACAGTATTTTATTTTCCTTTGAAGGGTGCCATATTCCCTTGTCAGAAGGTAGACTGTTCTTATGATCTGATCAAGAGGCATTAGCCTTTGAGTTTCCCTCATGCTCAGCATTCCAGTGTTCTTCCTAGGAGGTAGAGGAATCCTCTGTACCAAGTACATGGCCTTGTAATTGACGGTAATAAGTTTTCCCCACACTTTGGAATAGATGCTAGGAGAGATTAACTTCTGCAGTTGAGATAGACAAGGTCAGGAATACTCTATAATTCATGAGAAAGAAAAGTATGAACATATTCTTCATAAATGACAATAGCTAACAATATTTCTGTCAATGTGTCAAAACAGTCAGGATGGACAGGGTCACATTCAAATGCTGAAGGCAAGTGGGGGTGCCCTGTTACCTACTTCTCATTTATCTACACTTTGTGTAGAGTGGCATTGTGCAAGCATGTTCTGTTTTGGAATACGTGCAACACTTAAAATCAACCTGGATCCATTCATATCCCCTTGAATCAATGAGGACAAGTGCTTTTATGGAAGTGGTAGTTTTAAGAACTCCAAAAAACCAGGAAAGAAGAACATAAGGTCTCAGAAGGTACAAGGGTGGGCCAAAATCTGCCAATCTTCTTTTCCCACCAGGACATGGCAGTGGAGACCTGGAAGGATAACACCTTTCCTCATGTTCTTCCAAGCTGTGATTATCATAAATAATGGGGTAAAGAGTTTGATCTACTGTTTGGAATCCTATTCCACCATGAAACACAGCCTCCTTCCCATCTAGCCAGTGGTGAAGTATACCATCATTGCTAATGCGCAGTGCCCAGGCCTCAGCTCTGGAGTGAGGATCTGGCACCCACCACGTGGGAAAGAGCCAGAAATGCCTCACTTCCCTTAACTGATCCTTTAGTAAAATGTCACAATGCATCTTCACAAAAGAGTAGGCCAGTGCTTTGATATACAAAACTTCTCTGACTACACGGAGCATCCCAGCAGCACTGGTTTTAAGAAAAGAGGTCTAAATCAATGCTTCACTGTGTTCAGGGGCTTCATGAACAATATCAGGGTAAGTTGAGCTTCTGTCACTGTATCATCAGTTAGACCCGGCTGGAGAATAGCATTGCTTCTGTGGGAGTCACTGAGCAAGTAAATGGGGGAAGGGGTTCTGTGTGCATCTCAGGGCTACATCTTCCTCTGAGATCATTTCAGTGGTCACCCAAGTGATGAGCAATAGCATACCAAGAAACTGCAAAGGTCTTACAAAATGGACATACTGGTCCATACAATGGGCATCCTGGGACATTCCCTAGGTATCAAACCTGGGAACTGAACCCACTGTCCAGCAAGTAAAACTGGACCCCGGATATACTAAAGACCTGCCAGGAGGTATAAATGATTCTGGGTTTATGTGTTCCAGCATCCATATGAGTTCGTGCTTGTGAAAAGCATGAGGATTTGTTTTGATCAATGCAGATATGGCAATATTCACCACCACTTTGCTGTTACCCAGTTTCCTAAAGAAGGAGATTTGTAGAGAATTGTTCTAGACTCTCCTTTAGCCCAACCAGGAGGATTGTGAGACTGCCAATATCTCCCCGTGTATCTGCATAAGCATCTGAGGGATAGCCAAACAGGGCTGGAAACAGCTGTGCTGAGGAGCATCTCCAAGAGGATCATTCTTTGACCCCTTTAGCAACTTCTACCAGAATTGTTTTTCTGGCTTCCTGGGTGGACACTACCTTAGGCAGGCCTGATTATCTTGCTTGAGGTCATCTTCTTTCTAGAAAAATGTATTCTGGCCTTAATTCAACGATGTCTCCTTGAGCTTCTGTAGCACAAAGTATCACACCAACTTCAGGACACAAACCTCCAACTCTACATCTACCGAAGTGTGGTACATACCAAATGAACTAGCTTTCCCCTTTGCTAAGGGATACCTGGGCAAATCCAGTTCTCTTTTACTAACATATAATTCTCAATAATAAATGCAGAATGTGCTATAGCAAACTGAGCCAAGGCTCTAATCAAGTCCCCTCGCATGTAAAAACAGGGAGTTATTAACTGTTTTATCCAACGAGTCTTGTTATTCTGAGGTATGAAATCCAGGGCGGATTGCTTCTGGTGATGCTAAACTGCAATGCAAGCAGAATATGCACAAATATCACTTCCTCCACCCTGGGCAGCTTTCCTGACCCTCAAGTGGCAGACTTGCCTTGGGTCCTAGTGCATTAGTTACTTTCTATTGCTAAGGTAAAATCACTGACCAAACCAACTTGGGAAGGAAAGAATTTATTTAGTTTACAGCTCACAGTCCATCATCAAGAAAAGCCAAGATGGGAACTCAGGGCAAGAACTTGGAAGCAGGAACTGAAGCACAGATTATAGAGAACACTGCTTACTGGCTTGCTTCTTTGGCCCATGCTCAGACTGCTTTCTTACAGAGTGCAAGACCATCTGCCCAGGGACGGCATTGCCCAAAGTGGGCTGGCTCCTCCTACAACACTCAACAATCAAGAAAATGCCCCACAGACACAGTGACAGGCCAATCCAATGGAAGAAATTCCTCAGTTGAGTTTTCCTTCACCCAGGTCTGTCAGATTGACAGCAGAAGCCGCCCAGCACACCTAGGCTTCTGTTGCCCCTTGTTGCCAATCTGTAATAAAACTGTTTCTCATAATGAAGGGAGACATAGATATATATATGATAGATAGATAGAAAGTGTGCATCTGTGTGTCTGTGTGTCTGTGTGTCTCTGTGTTTAATTTCAATGGATTCTGGGAAACTGTTAATCAATCTGCTTCACAGTTCCAACTAAAGCAAATTCACATGATTAAATGACAGTGCTAAACATGTACATATATTCACATGTATGAATTAAGTCTCCAGAATTCTGTTTCCTGCTCACCAATTTGCCTATGTTGACACCTCCTTAGTTTCTGAACCAGCACTGGTTCAGCCAAGCCAAACAGCTAACAGTTAACTTCAATGACGGGATCAGGACCAATCTCATTACCTATATTAGCTCAATTAGAAGAAAGCTCAGAAAAGACTGGTAGCATTAATAACTGCTGTCTCTATTTTGCTCTTAAAATGTTATGAGCTATACATATAAATCAAGCTGCCTCCATCTCTTTGCTTCTTTAAGAGCAGTCATCTTTAGAAAGAAGGTGAGAAGCGGAAGATGTAACAAATAAACCTGCTAAGAAGTAGGTCCAGTTCCCACGAAGCCCCCCTGGAACCACTATACTGAGTTCTCTTGGTTACTGGCTCTGTGTTTACCGGTTATTCTTTTAGTATATTAAAATCATAAAAATTGAAAGCATCTTGAATTGTAAAATAAATGAACTTTCACAAAGTATTTCTCAGTTCATCCATATAAATCTATAGCTGTTAAACAGCTGAGAGTTGCTTCTACTTCTCGGATGGCTTTTTATCAGGGATGAGGTGATGTCACTTGTCCTTTAACAATGTGCAATGCTTCATTCTCAGAGGTCTTCATTTCAAAAGCTGTTGTATATTCAGAAGTAGCTTAACTTAGGCAAATTAGTATGAACTCAATGGGAGAATCCTGCTGACAGGTCTTTGGAAAAGGCAAAAATTCAAAACTCCAAAAGAAAAATCCTTTTATTAAACAAAGCAAAGCAATAACAGTAAAACAACTGTACTAGCCTCATGCTACGTGCAAGGGCTTCATATATGAGGGAGGGGACATATCTCAACATAATTAAAGCTATATAGAACAAACCCATAGCCAGCATCCTCCTAAATGGAAGAAAACTGGAAGCATTCTCACTAAAATCAGGAACCAGACAGGGCTGTCCACTATCTCCAATACTTTTCAATATAGTGTTTGAAACACTTGCAAGAGCAATAAGGCAAGAGAAGGATATTAACGGAGTCCTAATTGGAAAAGAAGAGGTCAAATTATCCCTCTCTGTAGATGATATGATATTTTACATAAGAGATCCCAAAAATTCCACTAGAATGCTGTTTGAATTGATTAATACTTTTAATAAAGTGGCAGGATATAAAATCAACTTACAAAAATCAGTAGCCTTTCTATATACCAATAACAACCAATCAGAGAAAGCACCTGAGGAAACCCTCTCATTCTCAATGGCCCTAAAAGAAATAAAATACTTAGGAATAATTCTAACCAAAGATGTTAAAGATCTCTACAATGAAAATTTCAAAACTCTAAGGAAAGAGATAGAGGAAGATACTAGGAAATGGAAAGACCTACCATGTTCATGGATTGGTAGAATCAATATTATGAAAATGACCACCTTACCAAAAGCAATTTATAGATTCAATGAAATACCAATCAAAATACCTGTGACATTATTCACAGAGCTTGACAAAATCATCCTAAAGTTCATATGGAATCACAAAAGACCCCAGATAGCCAAAACAGTCTTGGGAAAAATAACAATGCTGGGGGGAATCACCAAATCAAATCTCAGATTATATTACAGAGCTATAGTCACTAAAAACAGCATGGTACTATACAAAAATAGAAATGTAGATCAATGGAACTCAGTAGAAGACCCATACATGAGTTCATGTCATTTCAGCCAGCTGGTATTCAGCAAAGGTGCTAAGAACATGTGCTGGCAAAATTGAATCTCCACCTGCAGAAAAATGAAACTTGACTGTTATATATCACCCTGCATAAAAGCCAACTTCAAATGGATCGAAGACCTCAATATAAAATCCAAAACTTGGAAACTGCTAGAAGAAAACATAGGCAGCCCCCTTGAAGATATAAATGTAGAAAAGGACTTTCTAAATCAGACACCAACTGCTCAGGCACTAAGGTTAAAAATCAGTAAGTAGGAACCCATTAAACTACAAAGTTTCTGTACAGAAAAAGAAACAACTAAGGAATGGAAGAGGAAACCCACTGAGTGGAGAAAATCTTCACCAGCTACACATCCAACAGAGGATTAATATTCAGAATATACAAAGAACTCAAAAAAGAAAGAAAAAGAAAATTAGCAACCCAATAAAAGAATGGGCGCTAGACCTAAACAGAGAATTCTCAAATGAAGAAATAAAAATGGCTAAGAAGCAGCTTAAAAAATGCTTAACTTTCTTAGTAATTAGAGAAATTCAGGTAAAAACCACTTTAAGATGTCATTTTACCAGAGTCAGATTGGCAAAAATCAAGAGAATTTAAGACTGCAAATGGTGGGGAGGCTGTGGACAAAGAGGAACACTCTTTCTCTGCTGGTGGGAGTGCAAACTCATGCTACTACTATGGAAAGCAGTGTGGAGAACCCTCAAAATCTAAAAATGAACCTAGCATATGATCCAGGGATACCACTCCATGGCATATACCCAAGGGACTCATACTGTAGCGATACCTGTTCATCTATGTTTGTTGCTTCTCTCTTCACAATAGCTATGAAATGGAAACAATCTAAATGTCCCTCAACTGATGAATGGTTAAAGAAAATGTGGTACATCTACTCAATGAAGTTTACTCATCAGTAAGAAAAGATGAAATTATGAAATTTGTAGGTAAATGGAGGGAGCTAGAGAGTGTTATACTAAGTGAAGTAACACTAATGCAGAAAAGCAAGGGACATGTGTTCTCCCTCATTTGTGGATTATAGCACCAATCCCTTATATGTGAGTATGTAAACTGTGATGTAACACCAGGAGTCAGGTAAAGGGAAAGGACACACGGAGGTAAAGGAAAAGAAACAACCTGAAAGGGGAATAGTAAGGAACAGATGTTACCTGAGGGAGGTGGAAAAAGTGGGAGTAACTGGCAGGGGGGAGAGGAGGGAGGGACATGCAAGGGACCATGGTGTGAGGGAAGGAGGGAAGTCAGGAGAGGAATCACGGTGGGAGTTGAGAGGTGTTGGGGGGAGAGTGGGGAGAGTGGAGACTCTTCAAGGGATCTTCTTTGTTCCAACAGATGGAGGCTACTGCAGAGTTGCACATCTGGTCAGGCACAGAGAACATATGCCTGGGAGATGCCCAGTATAGGTGACACATCTGCAGTCGAATCTCTACAACTAAGGCTCATAGAACATAGTGGAATAAGGGGTAGAGAGAGGGCTAATACACCTCTCAACTATCACCAATGAGGCTTCCTTGTACATCAGAGTGTGATACACACAGAGGGCCACAACTGGTCAAGTTTTGGAGAATAAGAGACTGTAGAGTGTAGGATGAGACTCCAATATGGAACCTCACCCACCCATGGCTCAGTGACCATTGGGCAAGAGGAGGATGAAAGATTGTAAGAGCCAGGGATGGTTCATGAATGTATGAGGTGGAGGCATCCAAGCCACTGGAGGCTTGCTCATGTGAGCCTGTGGCAGTGGTGACATTGAGCATGGGACCCATATCAGCTCAATGAAGCAAGGGCCCAAAGGGAAAATGAGTAAAAGGTGGTGGGCCAGCACTAGATTGAGAACTATTAGAGACTGGTTGCTGCTGGGTGAAGGAGAGTATGACTTACATACAACCACGGGATGGGCTGACTAGACTCCAGTGAAAGCATTTGCACTGAAGGACATTTGGGTACAAACACCTGAGTGAATAAGACTCAGCATGTATAGCAGAGTGCATAGGGATCAGTGAGGAGGATAGGGGGAGGCATGGCTGGGGAGGAGTTCTGGATTTGAGTGGGAAATGTTATGTGAAATTTAAAAAGCTCAATACAAAATTATTTTTAAAATCCACAGAGTATTTTAGAGGGAATATTTTACCTGTTATCATAATTTATCTCATCAATGAGAAAAAGGATATTCACATACAAACACTGAAGGTGTTTCTAAATGGGAATAAATCTCACTTTGCTGAGTAGCAATTTCCTCTGAGATCAAACAATTCACTTTAGGGAAGTTCCTTAGAACTGGGATGTTCTGAGGGGAAGTGATGTAACCAATCCACTGGGAAGCTTGTCAAGACTGAGGAAGTGCTAAAGGGAAGCTCATTTAAACTCAGGAAGCAAACAACTTAGAAGCTTCAAGAAGCCCCTGAAACTGACCAGATACACAAGGCCACTTCTTCTGCTTGGTTATATGAGCAGTGAAGGCTGCTGAGGAGACAGAGACTAGCCAAGCTGCCTGAGCCCAGACTAACTAGCCTCTGAGAAGAGATACACTGCGACCTGATGTTTTGTGAGTCAACACCCATGCTGAGTGGACATTCAGTGGTGAACTTGCCTTTGAATTGCCCATGCTCCTGTAAGTAACCCTCACCCATATTCCTCTACGGAACCCAGAAACCTGATTGATTCACCACATTGGACTTGGCGATATCCTTTATTTAGTTAGTTGTGGGTTCCCTACCCGGGATGAGTCGTATGTGGATGTTTGTTCACATACCTGTAGGAGTAGTGTTACAGAAGAGATGGGTGTCATTGACTCTAGAAATGCCTCTAAATTTTGGCAGACTGATTATGTTAATTTACATAATATAATGCTTGGTGATGCCTGGGAATTAAAATTGCCACTTTGAATAAAAATAGAAGTTTTTTTTAAATCATAAGTCAGGATGTAGAATTTTATATTTAGAGTAAACTTTTATCATTAGAAGTTTCCTAATGTGACATTTAGTTTTTATATGTTGGGCAAAAACTGTCACTCAAGAGCTTACTCAAAAATAAGACCAGTGTGGTGATTTTGAATGGAGTTTAGCACCTTTTGTATATATTTATGAATCTGATGTTTCTTTATAAGAATTGTGGATAATACTGCAGAAAAACGTCTTTATCCTCATGTCTATATTTAGATTGTACTTGACAATTTGTTTCTCTCCTAGCTATGTAACCTTGAATGCAGTCCCAGTATTTGGTTACAGGAGATTAAGAATAGATACCACGTAATACCAGAGATTTTGTGCAGGGTAGAGTGTCTTCTTATCCTTTGCCAACATTAAGAATGAAAAAAGAGACATTGCGTGGACTTCAGTGTTGCATGACATACAGTGCTGAGTCTTAAGAGTCCACACTGGAAACATGCCTAGCTTATTTGATTACCCTCAACCTAAAAATGCCAATGATTCATTTCTGCTTCCTGCTCTATCTTTTCCATGAGTTGGCTCTTGCCCTGTCCTGTGACATCCTTGATCTGGATTCTGTAATCACAGAGCCTTCTCGTCTGAGGTGTTGCTGGTCATTCCAGCAATAGGGGAACCAGGGAAACCTGAGGAAAGATCCACACCTGAAACTCCTTTCTGAAGGTGTGTGTGTCACACACTCTTTCCCGCGCACTTTGACAGAGCAAGTAATATGACTAGGTCTGAGTTTGATAGCACAGAAGGACGCAGTCTCCCAAAAGGAGAACTGAAAGTTGGTAAGCAACGATTCAGCCTGTTCTGCTTATTGCATGCCTCACTCTGTATTAAGCTTTTATTTTGTACACATTTCTTTATTTAATTTGCAATAAACTCTAATTCATGGAGGAGAAACATGAATCCTCAAGAAGATAAATCCACAAACTAAAGATCTATAACATGAAACCAAGTATTGTGAATCACTTGTTTTCCCTTGCTGGCCACCCCCACCCCCAGTCCAATGAACCATCTAGCATTTTTCTTCTTGTACTACTTCAATGTATCTGCTTTCGGTTGCTATGATTCAGCACTGTGACCAAAAGCAACTTAGTAGTGGAAAGGGTTCATTTCAGATACAGTCTTAGAGGAGAGTCAGGGCAGAAACTCAATTTGCAACAGGAGTCAGAAATCATACAGGGATGCTGATTGCTGACTCACTCACTGCCTCATGTTTAGCTAGCTTCCTTATACAGCTCTGGACAACCTGCCCAGGGACAACCTCTCACAGTGGGCTAGGCCCTCCTAGGTAATTTACAGTTAAGGCAATCCTTCACAGAAATGTCCACGGTCCAACCTAATCTAGGGAATTCCTCCATTAGTTTCCTTTTCAAGAGACACCAGGCTAGGTCAAGTTGACAAAACTAAGTAGGACAGTCAACCCCTTGTCAGCTTGTCACTTTACCCCATAAACTTTCAACTCCTTGTTCCCAAGAACTCATGTTAATATAAAACACAGTACAGGGCTGGAGAGATGGCTCAATGGTTAAGAACACTGACTATTCTTACAGAAGACCCAGGTTCGAATCCCAGGACCCACATGGCAGCTAACAGCTGCCCATAACTTCAGTTCCAGGGGATCCGACAGCCTCTTCTGTCTTCCATGGGCATTGCACTACACAGGTGCACGTACCTACATGCAGGCAATATGCACATACACATAAAATAAAAATAATACATAAAATGTATTTTTAAAAAACACAGCACAACTTTAAAATCTGAGTCTTTAAAAATTGAAACACTTTAAAAGTTCAATAAAGTTATAAAATTAATTTCCTTAAGTGTGGTTGTGACAAGGAGGCTAACTCCATTTGAGTCCCCACTTCCATTTTTTCATACGCCACTCAGCAGACTAGCTCAAGGTCTGAACTTAGTTCTAGTAAGTCGCTTCCCCTCAGAAGTCTGTTTTCTTTCTGGAAATAGCTGATCACAGGGAGGAAAGTCGGCCCCCAGACATTGTAGCTGTGTGTTCCTTGCCCACCCAAGAGAAAAGAACATGAACAGTATCCTGTTTTTCTTACTAATATGCTGAAACAACAATAATCAAAAAGCCCCTTAACCTCAAGGTAATACATCTATTATAGAAATGACTAACCATTGCTTGTTTTAGCTTCTGTAGATGGACTGCTGCTGCATTTAAGGGTCAGTCAGTGTGACTCCACTGTCCTTGCAACTGCCAATACCACAGGAATGAAGCGACTTGTGGTTTCTGTCTTTAAAAGATCCCTTTCCCCTCACAGCTTCCCTGCAGTCTCTTATCTTGATCTGGAGACTCGCAGTTAGCTGCTGCTTTAATTAATTTGGCTAATTTGAAATTGAGTCTGTGGTCTTTTTGGTGGTCCTGAATGCTGTGACATGATGACCTGTAAAAAAAAAAAAACTACATAGTTTCTTTTCCCATAAAGAGTAAACAAGGGTACAGGAACAATCCTGTGTAAACCAAACCAAAATTAGCTGTGCAAATCTGAATTCTGTAGCTCAGTGTCTGCTACCTGGCACTAATTTGGTATGCAGTATTCTGGCTCCAAAAGGCTTGAGAGGTCCCCCTTCTCCATCCCTACCATTCTCAGACTACATAGCTTGTCTTAAAACCTGAGGACAGCTCTACTACACATCTGCCTCTGTCCTTGGTGGACATTCCATGCTCTTGTCCCCTTTCGCCTTGGGTTCCCACTGCACCTGAGGCTGCATCTTCACCAGTGACCTTCATGGCCTATTCACAGGGACTCTGTCCCTGCCCCATGTTCTCCCCATGACACCTTCAATCCTGCAATTTTCATGCCTTCAAAACCAGTACCATGTAAGTGATTCATACATACTGCCAAGTTTGGCTGCTAGAGAGGCAGCATAACCTTGTTCACTGACTCTGAGGAAAAATGTTCTTACTGCCCCAGTGAAACAGGTTTTACTCAGTGGCACTGATCTCTTTTCAATAACAGCTGATTCTTCAGCCCCAGCCTGGCTCCAGCATTCTCTTGTCCCATTGTAGCACATAATGTTTCCTTTCAGTGGTGCTGATCTTTTGTTAATCACATCTGATTCTTAAGTCCCAGATGATAAGCATACACAGATTCTTAATCCAAAATCTCACACAAATACCCCTGAGCCCAGTTCTGACAGTATCCTCTCTTCCTTCAGAACCTTCAGGAGCCAGGCTTTCAAAGTAAACACATCTTTTCCAAGCTCTACACGGTCAGCTCCATCAGAGCTACATCCCACTTCTTGGGTACCCATTTCTGTTCTAGTTTCCTTTTTGTTTCTGTGATAAAACACTGACCTACATCCTGGGAGAGGAAAGGTCTTTTTCAACTTAATCGATTTTCATCCATCATTGGGGATAGTCAGGGCAGAAACTCAAGCAGTTGCTTGAAGTAGAAACCATGGAGTACGGCTGATTGCTGACTTACTTAGTGCTTCTTTTTTAGACAGCTGGCTTTCTTCTACAGCCCAGGACCACCTGCTCGTGAATGGTACTACCCCCAGTTGGCTGGGCCCTCCTGCTCAATTCTCAATTAAGGTAGTCCTTCACAGACATGCCCACAGGCCACTCTGATCTAGGGAATTCCTGAATGAATGACTATAGGATGTATCATGTAGACAGTAAAAGCTAACTAGGACATTTGATCATTATTCCATTTACACCTCTTCTCCTGCCTTCAGTCCTCTTTTCTTCCTCTTTCACGTCTTCCTTTGGGTCCTCTCATGAACTTAAAACAAATGATGAGTCAGGTTGTTTTTAATTCAGGAATGCCAATAATGTGTCTTAGAAATTTCACAGACTTCTATTACTTTGCACAGAATAATGTATGAGAGACTTGATGAACGGATGGTGTAGTTCATAAAGACTTTTCAAGAATCTTTGTTTTTTTAGAATGTGTTTTATTTATATTTGTGTGTGCCTGTGGGTATGATGTGGATGGGAGAGGTTGTACATGCCTTGGTGAGTGCGTATGGAAGTCAAAGGAATTGTGGAGTCAATTTCCTCCTTCCAGTTTGATGTATCAGACTCTGGTCACCGGTTTGTGTGGCAAGTGCTTTTATCCACTTAGTCATCTTGCTAGCCTGTGATATCTGTTATATATTTTTCACATATGAAATGATATATAGAGTATTTTTAATGGTAAAAAAAGAGATAGCAGAAAAACAAAGAAAAAAATGTTTCAAATCTTACACACAGTAGAATTTGGTAAGAACCACTGAAACATGGAAGATTGGGGTCAAGATCACTAAGATCTGTAGCTGTACTCTTTCCTTAGAGTCACTGAAGACAAAGAGTGAAGATTATTGAACAATTATTACTCACTGCTGTAAAACTAGAGACACTGAAATGCTGACAGCTTGAAGAATGAAGTAATCATGTCAACATACTCAACTGGAAGCCTATAAAAAATGCATTGTAGTTTTAGACGCAAAGTTTAAAACTGAATGCCACCAGAAATTATACTAAATGTTAGAAACTATGATTTTTTTCATTTTCTAGTGCCATTTACTGGCTTCTGATTTCTATAGGTAGTAGTAAATCAAAGCCAAACACCGTACCCCTTCAACATTTTAAGTCTAATTACTTTATCATGTGATATAAATATTGTGTATTTGTCTTAAAATAAGTTTTGTCATTTAAAAATCTTTCAATTTGGATTAGGCAAGTCGTGCGAAGAATATAAATGCACATCCTTACGACAGAACACCTTTCACAGAGGCACATGCAGGGGTTTGGAGACTTCTCATATAATACTTGGTTATCTAGAGTCCTTTGCTTTGGTAAATAAGCTTTGGAAATTAAGTAAGTGAATTATATACCAGGAAATCTGGGACGGGTTGTAAAGTAGAAGGAAGAACTGATCTCATAGTCATTTGTCTAACTTTAATCTCAGCTCTACTAAGCCCTCCTTAACCTCAAACCATTTCAGCAAAGTTACCATTCTGATACTCTGCCATCTGGTTGGAGGCAGCTGAGGGGGAGCTGCCATTAACCCTTGGCTGTGCAAACACAGGGGACTTTCGGAAATAATCTAGATACATACTACAATATTGAGACACACACATCAATGTACCAAGGTCGAGAGCATCAGGTACAAATGTAATCATTAATAATTTTTTTAGTTCCTTTCTTCCTTTCTTCTTTCTTTCTTTTTTTCAGTTTATTATTTATTTAATAACCACATACTTAGAAGAAGCACTTCATTACAACAGCATTAACCTATTCAATAACATTTTTCTGAGCTAGGGTACATCTCTTTCAAAATTGGCTGTACATTTTTAGGTTTACAGATGAATTATTACACTTATACAATCTTTTACTCATTATAAACTCTATAAGACATAAAATTAAATGAGGTTTTAAACTTTGAGAAAGATCTCCATTTCATTATTAAAATACACAGTTTCATACAGAAAAATCATTTTAATACAACTGACACTAAGATGCATATGCATTTCTAATCTCTATGTATCTGATTATTACTAGTGAAAGTTGGTTAATGTCTGAGCTCCTTGGCATCTGAGCATGGATATTAAGTCATCAGGTAGATTTCAATGGTAATGTTTTTCACATCTACTAATTATTATTTTTTTTAAACTATTTCATAACCAAATGATTAGAAGAGGCATTTCATTACAACAACATTGACATATTCAATAACAATTTCCAGAGCTAAGATGCTTCTCTTTCAAAATTGGCTGTAAATTATTAAGATTAGAGTTGAATTAATACAGGTATACAATATTGTACTCCATATAAACCCTATAAGACATAAAATTAAATGAGGTTTTAAACTTTAAAAAAGATTTCCATTTCATTATTAAAATATGCAGTTTCATACAGAAAAATTCATTTTTAATACAATTGACACTAAGATGCACATGCGTTTCTGATCTCTATATATCTGGTTATTACTAATCACAGTCAGTTACTTTCTGAGCTCCTTGGCATCTGAGCATGGATATAAAGTCATAAGGTAGATTTCAATGGTAATGTTTTTCACATCTACTAATTAATAAGGAGAAAATTTTTATGCTTTGAAGAATTATTATTAATGGACCCACTTCCCAGGTAGCACCCTCCCGTAGCTTCCCTACCCCCACTAGAGCCCTTATACTTTGATATCCCTGCTACTGTCTGCTGTGTTGTTGGCACCCCCAGCCATTCCCCACTACTTGTCCTTCTGGTGAATTTTGTCAGCCTGTCTAGAGGTCTTTGTTATAGGAGGGTCGCTGTTCCTCATCTAGTGGTATTCAGTTGTCAATATTCCTTGGGGAAAGATTGGGGTCTGCTGTTCTTTTTCCCAGTTCTCTGCTGGGTTGCTATCTGAGAATCTCTTTGGCCACCCTGGCCAAGAACTCAGAAGGAGGTATCGCCTGTCTGGCATTGTTGCTTGCTATGTAGCCTTTAGCTATACATATGGTCACTTATGAAATTATATTGGCCCCTAAAATCTTTGGTTATACTTTCCTTTTGGCTGTTTAAGGACATACAGTTGGTCCAGATAAACCGATTTATTTTCACACTTAAGGTCATTTAAGGATCTGTTCCTCAGGGGTCACATGGGCTTGGG